>NC_048300.1:73652140-73707102 GCF_013100865.1 Trachemys scripta elegans
CACCTTATTCACCCACGAAAGCTCATGCTCCAATACGTCTGTTAGTCTATAAGGTGCCACAGGACTCTTTGCAGCAAAATCAGTGATGCTCATGCTGTACAGAGCACATATATGAACAACAAAATATATCATTTATTTTAAAATCTAACTTAAAGTTACAGCAGCAATTGTTGGTTGAATCCATATTGTATTGTAATGATACACTTTACTGCTATAGCTTTGTGCAATCATGTCGTCTTAGGAAAGGAACCTTTATTGGCCTCTGGAAAGTTCTTGAATGTCTCTGGAAATGTTAAAGAATAGCAACACAACTGGTTTTTTAGATTAGTTTTATTAATCTATTTATTTATTTATTTATTTATTTATTAGTAGTTGTATGATGCCCTTGTTGCCAGGATCCACATTGTTCACTCCTTTGTAATAACTAGAATCTTTATAACACTCTCCAGATGCTGATGAGTGCTCAGAGCAACCGACAATCTGTGGCAGCAATGCAGTCTGTAATAACCAGCCAGGAACTTTCCGATGTGAGTGTGTTGATGGCTATCGGTTTTCAGATGATGGACGGACTTGTGTGGGTGAGTTTAGTTCCAGATTTTCTTAAATCATGTACTAGCAGGTTTTGGGCAATGTGGACCATTACATAGAGCACAGACGTGGCAGTCAGGTTTCAAGGGTTCTGTTTCTGATTCTGCCACTGTCTTTCTGTTACTTTGGGAAAGTCACTTAAAGGTGACCTTCAAAGAATTTTTATAACATTAGGTGTGTGTCCTGTTTTCACAGTTTAAAGAGCTTTTTAGTACCCACTGCTTTTTCCTTGTGAAGGTACACTGTAATCAAGCCACCTCTCAATCATCTTTTTGATAAGTTAAACAGATTGAACTCTCTAAGTCACTAGAAGGCATTTTCTCTAGCCCTTGAATAATTTTTGTCTCTTTCCTACAACCTTTCCAATTTTTAAATATACTCTTTAAAATATGGACAGCAGAACTGTATGCAGTAGTCCAGTATCAGACTCACCAAGGTGTATACAAAAATAAAATCTCCTTCCTACTACCCTGTTTATACATCCAAGGATTGCAGTAGACTTCAAAAAAGCAGACTTTAACAACTCAGAACTAGTAGGAAAGGTCCCATAGAAAGAAAATCTAAGAGAAAAAGGAATTCAGGAGAGCAAGCAGTTTCTCAAGAAGACAGTATTAAAGGCACAACGGCAAACTATGCCAATGCAAAGAAAAAATAATAAATAAAGAAGAGGCCATTATGGATGCATTAGGATCTCTTGAATGACCTGAAAGTCAAAGAGAATCCTACCCAAAAAATGGAAACATGGACAAATTCTGAAGGATGAGTACAAAAGAATAGCACAAACATGTAGGGACAAAATCTGAAAGACTAAGGCACTAAATGAATTACACCTAGCAAGGGACATAAAAGGCAATAAAAAGAGGCTTATAGAGCCTTGTACATCAGGAGCAATAGAAAGATAAAGGAAAATGTAGGTCCACTATGTAGCAGGGAAGGAGAGTGCATAACAAATTATATTAAGAAGGCTAAGGTGTTTAATGCTTAATTTGCGTTTAAAAAAAATTGAGAACAGATACTTAACATTAATATTAACAAGTGGGAAGGAACACTAGCCAGCATAGGGAAAGAACAGGTGAAAGAATATTTAGATAAGCTAGATGTATTCAAATTAGCAGGGCCTGACGAAAGTCACCCTGGAGTACATAAGGAATTAGCTGAAGCAGTCTCAGAACCATGAGTGATTTATCATCAAAGACTTATGGAGGATGGGTGAGGTTCCAGAGGACTGGAAAAGGACAAAAATAGAACCTGCGTTTAAAAAAGGGAACAAAGAGGACCTGGCAAGTTATAGACCAGTTAACGTAACTTTTTGATACCTGGAAAGATATTGGAACAAATCATTAAATAATCAATTTTGTAAGCACCAAAAGGATAATAAGGTGATTAAATAAATAAATTTGTCAGGAACAAATCGTGCCAAACCAACCTAGTTACCTTCTTTGACAGGTTTACTGGTCTAGTGGATGTAGGGGAAGCCATCACCATGATTTAACATGATTTAGTAAAACTTTTAATGTCCCAAATGACATTCTCTTAAGCAAATGAGGGAAATGTGGTATAAATGAGATTACTATAAAATGGGTGCACACAGCAGCGTATTATCGCCTAGGCCGACAAGGCCTAGGTCTAGGCCGGCAAATATGCAGGGGCGGCAAATTTATAATAGCAGCATTTTTGTAATCGCTGCATCAGTGACGCCGCGATTCTACCAATCATAGTGCATATTGAAACCACCAATGACAGTGTGATGTCATTTAATAACCATACTTACGAGAATCCTAAACGTTAATAATATGACCGGAAGGAAGAAATTAAGCAGTTCTCAGTTAAAAGAAAATACTATACAAAAGAAAGAAAGGGAAAATGAAATGACAGCAAAAATGCGCAAAATAGATTCCTTTGTTGTATCAGTTAGTGCCGACAGAAAAGACAGTGAGACAGAAAAAATAGTTGAAAGTAGTAGTGAAGTAAAAAGTGAAAATATTGATGTTTAATAAGTTCATATGGGGTCGGGGTGACAAAATCATTAATGCGCCACTGGGTGCACAACTATACTCAGAGTAGTTGTCAATGTTTCACTGTCACTCTAGAAGGACATATCTAGTGGGGTCTTGCAGGGGTCAGTCCTGCATCCAGTACTAGTCAATATTTTCATTAATGATTTGGATAATGGAATAGAGAATGTGCTTATAAAATTTGCAGGTGACACCAAGCTGGGAGGGGTTGCAAGCACTTTGGAGGACAGGCTCAGAAATCAAAACAATCTTGACAAATTGGAGAATTGGTCTGAAATCAACAAGATGACATTCAGTAAAGAAAAGTCCAAAGTACTACACTTGCCAAGGAAAAATCAAATGCAGAAAATGGGGGATAGCTATGTAGGCAGTACAGTAGAAAAGGATCTGGAGGATGTAGTGGATCACAGACTGAATATGAGTAAGGCCTTTTGTTTTCAATTTTTATTTTTAAAATTTTCCAGGTTTTATCAGGTTTGATTAAAAAAAATTAAAAAACAGGAGAACATTTATAAAAAACTAAAATGAAGGGTAGGGGGAGGCGGGGAACGGAGGAGTGCCTGGTTGGGAGTGTCCTTTGTGTGTCCATGTTGAATGTAATCAGATCATGATCACTGGTCCCTAGCAACCACCAACTACTAGTCCAATGAATAATTCATCTTTATCCATCATGATGAGGTCCAAAACAGAGCTACGACATGTTGGATGCAGTATCTTTTTATATTCGAAAATTATCATCTATGACTTTTAGAAAGACTGATGCTTTACTAGTGCAATTCTCAGCTAAGTTTTCTTGAAGGCTGAATATAAATCTAAACAAACGTGATTTTGAAATTGGTTGTCTTCAGATCTCAGCTCTTTCATACTTGCCTGTTACTTTCAGCTGTGGATTCCAAATGTAATTGGCGTTCATAGTTGTAAAGGGGGAAAAATTAAAATGAACAGTTACTAACATGCCATCTGATTTCACAATGTCTTAAAATTTAAGGCAGGTCAGTCTTAACTCCAGTTTTAAACTGTCCCATTGTGTTGCTCCCACTTCTGAGCATATGCTGACAAGCTTTCTGCTTGCTGTTTCTGAGAGCTGGACTGCATTGTTGGGGTCCTGAAGTGAGCTGGCTGCAACAGGGTTGCCGGAACAGGAGGGGCCAGGGTCCCTCCCACTTTTTACCTACTGTAAGCGACCCAGGGGTGGGGGGAAATGAATGGAGAGGAGCGAGCAGGGGGCTGGGTCCAGGGGGGGGGGCGGGGGAGAAGAGGCAGCGCCAGAGTGGGGCCTCAGGGGAAGGAGTGGTGCAAGGGCAGGGCTAGGGGAAAAGGGACGGCACGGCGGTGAGGCCTCGGAAAGAGGCGGTGTGAGGTAGGGGCTCCAGGAGAAGGGGCGGCGCAGGGGGATGGGGCCATGGTTTGGGCGTTGTCAGCCCCCCAACTTTTATGGACCTTCTGCTGCTCCTGGACTGCAGTCCATGGGGGACCATGGAATAGGGAATCCACATTCTTTGAGTAGGACCCAAATACCAATGTTCAAGAGGCCCACCTTTTACCCTTGTATTATGCCATTTATGAAACTACATTTCAACACTGTTGGAAATTCCTTCTGACTTGAGACTAGAAAAGACAATTCTTCCACACCTTTTCTTCCAAAAAGGGATCTACAGGTGGAAAGAGGGAGAATTCAGCTTCTTTTGCTCTCTTATATTTTAGTCCAGATAAGGCTCTGTCTTCAGCTTAGTGTCATTCTATGTAACTCTCAGATTTATCATTTGGGTAATATATTGTGCTGCTTAGAACCAGTCCCTACTAATGCTGTTGTGGATCAGTGCTGTGTGTAGGTTGGGAGTCTTGAAGTTCCTATTGGAACTTGCTAAAAAGGAATTGTAACTGCAGAGTATTGGAGTGGGGGAAATCGTGCTAAATCCCTGCTTAAAAAGAAATCTAAGCCTCTATGGTTTGAGGAAATTTTATTGTTAGCTGTGTAATGTCAGGTGGCCTGTGAAAGCTTTAAAAAAGTAACTTTATTGGCTCTGCCAAGTAACTTTTTATTAAATATTTCCTTTCTTACATATTTGGTTGTTTCAACATCTGCTTGGTGGAAACCTGAATTTAAGAATATATAGTCAGGAGTTTCCTACTCTGGGCAAGTACAGGCTCACACAATTTTTTTTTCCTTACTCCCTCTCAGGCTTTTGCATTTACAGAAGTTCAACTTTTATAGTAGTTGACTAAGTCTGAGGGTGCTTGTACAGAATGCGTGTTTAAAGTGAATTTCTTTGTGCGCAGATTAATTTCCCATGTGGAATTTTCATCCTGTTTAATATTATATAGATTCTTTAAGGGGTTGGATGCCTTGCCCTGGAGAAATTTAAAAAACCCAAGAGTTTAAAAATCAAAAGACACACTGAAAAAGAAATCATGCAACTTGTATAAAAAATTATGATACTCTTTTTGGACTGTCTTGTGAATATTGAATGATTTTAAAGGGAAAGTGTACCACCCCATTCGCACCTCCTTTTGTGTGGGCCCCTTCCATTTGAAAATTCACGTGAAAGACAGGGTAGGGTCAGGCAGTGGAAGAGTTAATATTGGATCCTGGAAGGGGAATTTGACTCTTAACCTATCTCAGGGTGGAGGAGGAGAGGGAAAAATGTGGAAGGACAATTAATCTTTTTTTCCTTCTCTCCACTCATCTCCCTTTTGTCACTTCAGCCTGAAACACTTTTTCCTTCCAGGCCCTGTTCTGCCAGCCCCCATATAGACTGCATCTACATTGCACACCAGTGCAGGCAGCGTGTGGGGTACGTGTAGCTACATACCACAGTGAAAAGCAAGCTGCCTCCATACTGCAGTGTGTAGCTTCCTCTGTCAGTGAAAGGCTTTGACGGGGGGGGGGGGGGAGGAGGGAGGCAGCGGAGAAAGACTTCAGTAGCTCCCTAATGCCGGAGCCTTTCACTGTGATGAGGAGATCTTGCTGTGACAGCAGCTTTTGCTGGTAGCATTGTAATCTATATGTCTATACTGCTGAGAGAGAGAAGTAATCCAGACCTTGCTCTCCAGTCGTCCTATCCCTCCTAGAAAAGAGCCCATGAAGGGGTAGCTCTCGGTGAGCACTCATGCACCAGCAGTTAGAATGCTGCTGTGGCTGCACGTGTTGCAGATTCAAATATTTCTGGGAACAAGGGGATTTCAAAATTTATTTTAATTCTTTTTTGCCTCTTCGCCTTCTCTTAGACACCACAAGTGGGAGTGGGGAGTTCTGGAGAGTGATAGAAGTAGTGTTGGGCATGGAATAGCCGTTGTTACTGTAGGAAATGTGATAGCAGACACAGCTGTAAGTAGATTGTGTGATAGCTGCTGCAGTTAGCCAAAACTTCTCCCCATTAATCTACAAATGTATTTGGCTCTTACTGAGTCCCAGCTCCCCTCTGCCAAGTGACAACTATCCTGGGGTAGTTTAGTGGGATACTGAATTATTCCCAGTGTGTTCGACTGATAGTTCAGCCAACATGTTGATAGGCCTATACAAGGTTATTTTCCTGACATTTTGTCAACCACTACTTGATTAATTACAAAAAAGGAAATATCTTTTGGATGCTAGGATTTGTGTGTGTGACTTCTTTGGTGCATAGTACAATACATTTTTGGCCCAAAACTGCAAGGTGCTGAGTAGAATGAAGCCCTTCATTTGTAAAATGGCCTTGTCCTGCGAGGTATATAGTGTAAGTAAGTACCGACAGATAAATAAAACAAAGGTTCCTTTGTAATTTATATCTTTGAAAAATTGCTTTTCTTTCTCTGAAATGTATCTTTAGCTGAAGATTAAGTAGAGGGAAAATTAAATGTGTAAAATCTCATTTTTAATTTTGTGTTTATCTAAACTTACAGCTGTTGAACATGTTATGAACCATTGTGCGATGGGCACACACAACTGTGATATTCCTCAGCGTGCCCAATGTGTGGATGTTGATGGCTCTTCTTACATCTGCACATGTCTAGATGGCTTCTCTGGAGATGGACGCTCCTGTGTAGGTGTGTAATGCCATTTATTTATTTAGAACAGTTTTGCTGATTATTATATATGCTAGTGAGCCAGTTGATACCTGCCTTGGTTTGATTTTTAAATCATTAATTTTCGATTTTCAAATAGAAAGTGTCTTGGTCGATAGATCTCCTCCTGACAGACATAAATTCAACCCTTGTATTTCCCCCCTCATTTGTAACCCAGGTTGATAAGTTGATAAGTAGCCTGGCTCTGATGGGAGAGTTGCAATAATCTTAAACAGTTATTAGTTTATGGTCACCTAAACAAAACAGGTCAGATCCTCAGTTGGTTTAAATCAATGTAGAGCAATGCCCGTTTATATCAGTTGAGGATGTGGCCCACCATGCCTGGCACACTGAATTTGTAATAGTAACATGCTTTTTTTCACATTGCTTGGACTACAGGGCAGTGGTGGCTTCCCATAATTGTATGCACTAGAACCTTTGCCAGCCAAATCCTAACTCTTTTATAGGGTCCACCAATCTATAGATCTGTTGCTTTAGAAATCCATATTTTTTTTTTTTAATAATGTGGGTAGGTAACTGTGTTAGTAAACTGTCAACAATGCTTTTTCTTAGAATTTTCTGTATAAATTTTGCGTGCTTTACCTCTAGAAAGCAAATCCTAACCTAGATATGGGGGGAAAACTTTCAAAAGCAACAAAGTGGCATAGGAGCGGAAGTTCCATTGAAAGTCAGTGGAATTTAGGATCCTAGGTGTTAGTCACTTTGAAAAATGAGACCTCCGCGCCTAAGCCATTTTGGCACCTTAAAAGAATCCAAAAAAACAACTTAACTGTGATCTATAAGCTATTGTATATCATGAGAAATAATCTGGCCTGATCTTCTATTTTACAGATGTAGATGAATGTCGTCAGAACCGCTGTCATCCAAATGCTTTCTGCTACAACACTCCTGGGTCTTTCAGTTGCCAGTGTAAGGCAGGTTATCGTGGGGATGGTTTCCAGTGTGTGTTAGGAGGTAAAGTTTTACAGTTCTTCAATTTGGAACCAGAAATAAAGCTCAGGAATCAGAGGACAAACGTTTAATCTATTTCATCACTAGAACAACCTCTCATGTTTCTTGGGTCTTCATCTTTATTACCATTTCCCCCCTTTAAGCTGCACCAAGTTGGCAAATATAGCTATCAATCTGTCTTGTGCAAAAAAAAATATTAGTGGCCTTATTGTTTTAATATTTAATTTGTCCAAGCATTCTGAGACTCCCAAGTGTATTCAGAGCCAGATTTTCTAAAGGTCAAATAAATAGGGCTGTATGTAGTGGGCTGATACCACAATTATGTATACACAAGGCCAGTTAGGCATTTAACTGGCTATTTGCTCATACAAACCTAGCAATGGCATTCAAATTCAACATGCCATTGCATTCACACTTTAGTGTGCCATCTTTGTCTCCTAAGGTGTTGAAAATCAAGCGCTAATGTTAATATGATTCAGCAGTGTCTTCACTTTTTCAAAGGAGCCCACCTCCGTATTTTTCTGGGTTCCCCTTCTCCCCACCTCCTCATTGGTTGCAAACTTAAAACTATGACCTTTCAAATAGGTCTTATAGGTTCTTTGTGTCTGGTCCCTTGTCCCTGTTTTCACTTGATTTAAATTAGATATCTGTGGGAGTATTCATAGTATTATCTTTCAATTGATTCAGTGTGTTATGAAGGGGAAGGAGGAACACATGTTCACTCCTTCTGCAATAAACAGGGCAAGATCTAAGGCTTGGTCTACACTAAACCCCCAAATCGAACTAAGGTACGCAACTTCAGCTACGTGAATAACGTAGCTGAAGTCGACATACCTTAGTTCGAACTTACCCCCGTCCAGACCCGGCAGGCAGGCTCCCCCGTCGACTCCGCGTACTCCTCGCGGCGAGCAGGATTACCGGAGTCGACGGGGAGCACTTCTGAGTTCGATTTATCGCGTCCAGACTAGACGCGATAAATCGAACCCAGAAGTTCGATTGCCTGCCGCCGAACCAGCGCGGTAAGTATAGACAAGCCCTAAGTGATTCTAGTCCCTATTTAGGGAAGTCAGTGACATAACGGTGGATATAATCTGTTCTGAAAAGGGATCTGTCTGTCTGAACAAAACAAACCTATTCTCTTTTTTTGTTAGGGTAATAGCTCTCTATCCATTCTATTTTTCTTTAAAGTTATTTAACCAGATGTTTCGGCTACTAGAATTATTCCTGTCCTTATGAGGCATTAATGTGTAATTTGCAATACTTGTTTTCTTTCACATATGTCAAAATTAATACAGCTAATGAGGAAAAAATAATTATTCCTGCCCAATGCCCTATGGGTATTAACAACTTTTATTCAGATGGGACAAGCTATCCAGTAGGTATATTAGCATGTTGCACTGTTACTGCGTGGCTCTTAGGCTGCATAAGTGGCAGGGCCTGCTCCAGGCACCAGCTTGTCAAGCAGGTGCTTGGGGCGGCCGCTCCGGAGAGGGGCGGCCGCTCCGGAGAGGGGTGGTACGTCCAGGTATTCGGCAGCAATTCGGCGGACGGTCTCTCACTCCACCTCGGAGCGAAGGACCTCCTGCCAAATTGCCGCCGCAGATCGCGATCGCGGCTTTTTTTGTGTGTGCTTGGGGCGGCCAAAACTCTGGAGCCGGCCCTGATAAGTGGAGGAAACAGGCATATTGGTTTCAGATTTGTTACTGTAACTGCTATCGCATTAATTCTATAAATAGTTTGTCACATTTCATTTAAATTACATTACAAACCTTTTCAGACATTTTACAATAAAAATGCTGCATATGGAGAGTAGTTTACTAGAAAATGGCAGTTCCAATAAAATAAGGACTGACCCAAACATGAACCCAAAATTTGCCAAACTTTTCTTAAGATTTGAAATTGTAGACAACTTTTTTTCCCTCATCTCTTCTCTTCATATTCCAAACAGAAGTGTTGAAATGACTATGAGAATCAGTCTTCCTGTTCTTAGATCTAGAACTTGAGCTTGCGTAAATCCATGTAGCTCCACTGGCTTTGTTTAGGCTACTCCAGTTTATACTACTGGACAATCTGGCCCAAAACATTCAACATGACAGACCTAAGAGTTTCAGATGAACATACTTGGGTAGTTAATCAAATCTCTAAGTCATTTGAAGCTTGCCTCTTATTAGTACTGCTTCTGAAACATTTTTGAAAGAATGGTTCTTTCTATTTATATATTTCTGTAGTACGGCACAAAGCAAAGTGTCAAAATATTTATGCAGTTGACAGAATATGATTTTTTAGAGCCCTCAACTTTTCAAAGCTTGCCCAAATGTGTACTTACATGACATACTATATTATGGCTGAAGCTTAATTTTTAGGGGGTCTTCCCCCTATATTTCCTAGTTGCCCTAAAAGTCAAAACTTTAGAACTGAGTGCTTAATGTCTCATCACTAAGGCAAAAGAGGCATTTGCAGCACACTGGTAACAAGCTGTTGTGTGGTGGTGGTATTTTATGTTTGTGGATCATATTTATCTAACTCATCCTTAACAGCACATATGGTATGTCAAATCATCCAATATTTGTAGACTTTTCTGTACTAACTAGACTCACTGGAGCAGATTGAAGCCAGATTTGGAGCATTAATTCTGAAGCTCTATTTTTTGTCACCTTTTAAGCCAATGTTTCAGTATTCTTTTAACTTAGTTTTCATGCATGAATACCTATGTGTGTAGATGGAAAGTTATATAGTGTTTCTTGCCTCATTAATTATTTCTCAAATTAACCTGAAGATGAGAACTGAGTTCTTGCCAGAGAAGGAACTTGTAGATAATTTGAAAACCAAATTGAAATTTAACGATTCTAAATTTTTCTGTGAGTCACAGATGTAGAAATATTGCTTTGGCATCTGTTGCATCCCTTTGTTACAGCAGAACCAATGGTTTAGTATATTGAAGCTGGCAAATTAATGTTATGCAGAAAGCCTAGTTTTAAGAATATATTGAATTTTGTCTGAATATATATATATATATATAATGACATGTTTTCACTGTTCAAAGTATAGTATTTACTGCATAAAACAAAGGTCTACTAAACCGTTAAGTTTAAATTTATTATGGGGGTTAATACAAAGTGACTTTTAGTGTAGTAACTTCATAATATTTTTACTGCTATGTAGGATGACTTCTACTGTATTTCTTTATGGAATTTGCCTAAATGCTTTTAAAAATCTGGTCCCAAGTGCCTAGTACTCCAGCTGTACCTTACATCTGCTGAGTTTAATACCCTATTTGTTTGGCTGGTCATCATCATTTTTTTTTTTTTTTTTTTACTCCTGTACCTTACTTGACCTTCCACTTTCAAGGTAAAATATCTTGCTGTGTATTGATCTATCCTAAAACAGTGTTAGTTGTAATATAATAGCTGGTAGAGTTTTTAGTATCCAGGGTTTTTAGGGCTGAGAATCTACTAGGGTTCATTAAACTTTTTATGTGTCTGTTTTTTTTTTCTTATGACTTCTGCTATGAATTAGGGACATACCTAAACCACCAGCATCAAATTAGTTCAGTGCATAAAGTTTGATTACAAAAACTGCTTGGTAGGTAAGGAGCTTATCCTTTGCTGGTGAATTAAGTCTGATTGGAATACAGTAGAACTCTACTACTTCTCACTTCACTAAGGGCTGGTCTACATTAGGGGGAAGGATCGATCTAAGATAAGCAACTTCAGCTACGAGAATAGCGTAGCTGAAGTCGATGTATCTTAGATCGATTTACCTCGCATCCTCACGGTGCAGGATTGATGGCTGCGGCTCCCCCATCAACTCCGCTTCCGCCTCTCACTCTGTTGGAGTTCCGGAGTTGACGGGGACCACGTTCGGGGATTGATTTATCGCGTCTAGATGAGACGTGATAAATTGATCCCCAATAGATGGATTACTACCCGCCGATCCGGCGGGTAGTGAAGACGTACCCTAAGCTGCAACACTGGTAATTCTCACAAAAAACTTGTGGTTACTCCACTCTTCAACAGAGAGGTAGTAGCAGATGCTATAGAGAGGCTTCATATAGCTAAAACTTATTTACTTTTATAAATATACTATGATATGTTTAATAGTTATGAAGCTTTATCTATAATTAAAACCAAAATATACTTGTTAAAAGTAGTTCAAGTACATTTTCTGATTTATTTTTATAACTGTGCTTTGTTCACTTTATTGGCTGACTTTTAATATGTGGTGCTCCACCGTGGATCTCCCAGTTGGAGTATTTTAGTGAGGATCTACTGTATTAAAATTTACTATCTCTCCAGGCTTTTTCCCTCCTACTTCTTCCATATCAAGGTGAGATCTCATTGACCTAAACTAATTCACTAATACACCTCTACCCCGATACAATGCCGTCCTCGGGAGCCAAAATAATCTTACCACGTTACAGGTGAAACCGCGTTATATCGAACTTGCTTTGATCCACCGGAGTGCGCAGCCCCGCCGCCCTGGAGCACTGCTTTACCGCGTTATATCCAAATTCGTGTTATATCGGGTCACGTTATATCGGGGTAGAGGTGTATCTCTCCAGGTAGCTATCAGCTTGGAGATTTTCATTCAATTAATTGCTCAGTCCTTGCTACATATAGTCTCCCAGCAGCTTATACAACTGGCTGCTGCTGAAACGGGCCTCTTGAAACAATTAAACTGACACGTAGAGATGGGCCCAAGCCACGAAGTTTGGACTTACAGCTGAACTTTACTAATAAGCATCAAAATTTCAGTTTTAAGAACAGTAGAGTCAGAACTAAGCATCTGTTGAATCTAATAGACAAAATGCTGCTTTATGCAGCCTTTATTCTCATTGGCACAAAATTAATCTTGAACACTGGGTTCCATACAATGAGTAACACAATCTGTTTTATGCATTTTCTTTTTCTTTTTCTCAGAAGTAGTTGTTGGAAATTGTCTGGAATTTCACATTCATTCCAAACTTAGCCACCTTGTTCATGAAAGAGTTGATGTGAGCAGTGACATTCCAGCAGCTATTAAGAATGTCTGAACTTCATTATTTCCTCACGCTTCATTTTTTCAGTTCAAAAAGGAACAGATGTCTGAGCCCTCCCACGCCTGCAAACCCCAGAGGCTATGTTTACTAAACAGAAAAAAAGAAAGATTCTTGGGTTGGGACCTATGGCCACTAAATACTACTCACACAAGTAATGTGTATAATCTCTTTCATATAAGAAATGCATTGACAGCATAAGTCTATTTACTGTTTGTAATATATCACTACAAATACAGGATGACAAAAGCAAAAGTAAACTGATAAATAGGGTTGAGATTTTAATGTTGACATTTTGAACCTGATCTTTGAGACTGTTCAGGACTAGCAATTGAAAATCCCAGTGTAGTTTCTTGTAGTACCCAGAACTGTCCAAACAAGAAACGTAAAGTAACTATGAGATTACATAATGACCCTGGGCACAGTATGAAAACATTTGCTGTAGTTTCCATTTGAGAATGAAAATGTGATTGAGTTGGTAGATCAGAAGTTGAAAATATTTTAATGGCTTATAAAATTGAATATCTGAATTTGGCATGATTACAAAACCAGTGCATAATCACTTTTGATGGGTGGCTAAGGGGAGGAAGATGTCCCATACACTATGGAATTTGAAATAAATTGAAAATGACATGGGTGCTGAAAGTGTGATGGAACAAAAATTAAACAGCTGTTGCTGTAGGAAGGTCATTCTTATACATTCATAGACTTCAAGGCCAGAAGGCATCACTAAGACCATGTTGTCTGACTTTCTTCATAACACCAGCCACCTCATCCAATAATTTCTGCATCACCCGTAGTATTTGCATCAAGACCGTAACTGCTGTTTGAGCTACAGCATATCTTTTAGACAGACATTCTGTCTTGATTTACAAGACTTCAAGTGATGGAGAATCCACCACAGCCCGAGGTAAGATGTTCCACTGGTTAATTACCCTCACTGTTAAGAATACATGCTTTATTTCTAGTCTGAATTTGTCTAGCTTCAGCTTCCTAACATTGGATCTCATTATGCTATTTTTGCTTGATTAAAGAGGCATCTAACATCAGAAATATCTTTCCCCATGTAGGTACTGGTAGACTCACCACTTAAGTGTGTCTTGGATAAACTAAATAGATTGAACATCTTAGATATCTCTCTGTAACAGATGTTTTTCAGACCTTAAATTATTCTTGTAGTTCTTTTCTGAGCCTTTTTCCAATTTTTCAACATCCCTTTTGAAGTGTTGACACCAGAATGGGACAGAGCATTCCAGTATGGTCTCACTAGTGCCGTGTGCGAAGGTAATACTACCTCCGTACTCCATGACATTCCCCTAGTTATACATAAAAGGATCCTATTTACCCTTCTAACTGCAGCATCACATTGGGAGCTCATGTGCAGTTACTTGTCTACTGTGATTTTTTAAGTCCTTTTCAAAGTCACTGTGCTCCAGGATACAGGCCCCTGTAACAGGGTGGCCATTTACCAAGCGCCCCCTCCTGTGGGAGGGTTGGGTTCTCTTTACAGGTACCCTGCCTCTTTTAGCCCCCTCTTACAGGCCCCTGAAGAACTATGCACAGGATTTCACATGGATAACAGCACTCGCTGCCTGGGTTTAATATAAAAAACAATTAATTTCTGGCCCCAGGTTTAATAACAGAAATGGGTCCTAACAGTCCTCAGGGTCCCAAAATAAAGTCCATCACCACACAACAGTCCATACTTAACTCTCTTGTTTCTCTTACAGCTGGAGCTCATCTTCCATCCCAGTCTGTTCTCATTGTTCTTCCTAGCTAGATATCAGCCTTCTGACATGGCCTATAGGCCCAAACTCCATTGAGGTTTCCTCAGAGCCTCTTGCTCCCTCGGCTTCTCTCTAGATCACAGCTTCCTTGGTCTCAGGGTCTTCCCTTCAGCAGCTGTTCATGTTCTGCAATCTCCAGAGCCTCCCCACTTCATTCTTTTTCTGTTTCTGTTTTCCATGATGAAGCAAACTTGATTGGATAGTTATAGCCGCCACCAGCTACAATTCCTAGATACCTCGTGGTTTATGTTCTCTCATTCTGTCCTGTATCTTTCAGGTAATGTACGTTGTAACAAAGCCTTTCTAATACTACCCCTTTTCCCTGATATTTTTACTATAAAATATAATAACTTTTGTTAGCTTAAGCCATTGAAATTCCTCAATCTTTTCCCTTTCTTTATCAAAACCCTTACATACCCATAAAAGGTGATCAGTTGTTTCTTCTACCTTACATCACGTACATAGTCCAACTTTGTGTTTGTTTATTCAAAAAAGATTTTTGTTTAAACCACAATGGCCAGTTAGTACTCTAAACAAAATCACTTCATTTTTCCTATCTGGGCTCTGTATTTCATTATCCTCTACTCAAAAGCACAATTTGAAAAATCATCTTCCTCTTCTTTCATTGATACACATTTTTTTACCACTTCTCTTTTTAAATCATTCTGTATAAGGTGTCATGCTGTCTGCAGGGGCTCACAAGTATGAGTGCCAACCTCAGGGCAGACTGTCCAGGAACTGGGCACAAACCCCAAATTGTTTGTGTTCTATAATTAGATTTCGCCAACCAAGTAACAAATGCGAACTCCTAAAGCATATTCAGAGCCTTAACATGGAGTCACAGGCAGTCCCATTTGGCTCCCCAGTCTATCTTGTCACCCCAGGCAAGCATGCCTCTGTGATAGATGGCCGCTTTAGACCAGGGTTCTCAAACTCAGATGACCTTGAGGGCCGCATGAGGACTAGTGCATTGGCCCAAGGGCTGCGTCATTGACACCCCCCACTTCCTGCCCATGGCCTCCCCTCTGCCCCGCCTCTTCCATATGGCCCCGCCCTGCCCCGCCTCTTCTCACCCCTTCCCTGCCCCCATTCCAACCCCTTCCCTGAAGTCCTCACCCCAACTCTGCCCCCTCCCTGCCCCCAGGGGGTGCAGTAGGGGTGTGGGGTGTGGCAGGGGCTCAGGGCAGGGAGTTGAGGTGCATGAGGTGTGCAGGGTACGGCAGGGAATTGGGGTGTGGGGTGCAAGAAGTGTGCAGAGTGCGGCGGAGGCTCAGGGCAGGGAGTGCAGGAGGTGTGCAGGGTGCGGCAGGGGGCTCAGGGCAGAGAGTTGGGGTGAGGGGTGCAGCAGTGGGTTGGGGTGCAGTGTGTGGCAAGGGACTCCAGGCAGGGGGTTGGGGTGCAGGAGGGGTGCAGGGTGTGGCAGGGGGCTCAGGGCAGGGAGTTGCGGTGCAGGAGGGGTGTGGGATGTGGCAGGGGGCTCCGGGCAGGGGGTTGGGGTGCAGAAGGGGTGCGGGGTACGGGCTCTGGCCCGGCGCCGCTTACCTAGAGCGGATCCGGGGTGGTAGCGCTGCGCACCGCGGCCAGGGCAGGCTCCCTGCCTGCCTGCCCTGGCCTTGGCCCTGCTCCACTCCAGGAAGCAGCCGGAGTCCCTGGGGGGGGCGGGGCGGGAGGGGGAACGGCACCATGTGCCGCTCTTGCTGCTCCTCCAGGTACCTCCCCCAAAGTTCCCATTGGCCGCGGTTCCCAGTTCCTGGCCAATGGGAGCTGCATGAGCAAGGAGTCCTCTACTCGCCTCCCACCCCCCTGCCCAGGGCTGCAGGGACATGCAGTAGTTCAGCCGCTTCAGGGAGCAGAGTGGGGCTTGCGGCGGCACAGGGTAGGCGGGGCCGTGGGGAGCTTGGCAGGCCGCACGAAAGAACCCCATGGGCCGCATGTAGCCTGCGGGCCGCGTGATTGAGATCCCTGCTTTAGACCAAAAATCGCAGCAATATTCAGGTTACTCCTAGTCCCAAAGGACTAGTCACTCACCCCAGGTCATTTTGCGCCTTAGATCTCACACACAAGACAATGCTTGTAGCCACGCCTATAATAAACCAACGAAAGGTTTATTAACTAGGAAGAAGAAATGAGTTGTTTAAAGGTTAAAGCAGGTAAGCATACATGCACAAAGATACAGTCTTAAGTTCAAAAGGTTATAGACGCTTCTGTACTAAGCAAGCTTTTATGTCTTTTGGGGCTAACCCAAGCCAAGCTGATGGGAGAACTCTTCCTGGGGGGTGGAGGGGTAGGGAGCAATTGACAAAGTCTTTGTTCTACAATGGCCCATTTGGATTCAGCAGTACTTCCTGATGGGCAGGAGGCAACACCTTCTGTAGGAATCTAGCATTTTGCATTAGATGAAGTTTTTTTTCCTATTTGGTGAGTTAGACTTTCAGAACAAATATCTTACAGTTATAGCGCAAAAGTTAAGTATTACATTTATAGCATGGGTAAGTATTACAAGCACCCTCCAAGCATTCCATAAATTCTAAACACTACACCGATTCTTATAACACTAATATCAATTTTAACAATACGAACCCACAGGTAAGCCAGACTGGTTTCCAACTATGCATTTGTGAGTTTTCAGTAAGGCCTGGGGCCTTGGCATAAGCTGACACCTAGTCTGACAGTGGCACATTAGGTTTTTTAATTCCTGTTTACTCAAGGGTATTTCTCGGTCAATCCTTCCATTTCTTACAGTGCTTTTAGCAACTTTATCTGCCATTTTGTTTCCTGTTATCCTCATATGTGTTGGCATCCAGGCTAATGCTACATGTGTTCCTATCTATACTAACTCTGTTATTAGAAAGATAACTTCATTGATTAAATCACTTCTACATATGGAGGTCCCTTTTATTAGTGCTATAAGACCTGATATTGAATCCAAAAACATGATCCCTACTGGACGTACATCCCAGATCCAGTGTAACACACTAGCATTAATAGCTAGTTTGGTCATCACGATAGCTACAAAATCTGATATTCTTTTAGATGTACTAATTCCTAATTTTGGTATACAATGTGCTGTCCCTACTTTTCCTGATCTGTTTTTTTTTTTTTTTTGACCCATCTGTGTATATTTGACAAAAGCAACTCCACTTTTCATCTATATACTGGGCACACTTCATTTTTTTTATATCTATTATTTCCTTTTTTACCCTTAGATTTATAAAATAAATCTAAATCCACATTTGGACATGTTCCATCCATAACTAAAAGTTTTGACTTTGTTTAGCTTTTCCTTGTCTTTCAACTCCCGCGTCCACATATTAAATCAAATGGCATGTGGAGTGTTAACCATTGTGTGCTAAAGATCGCGTATTGAATTCCCAACAGTCCTCATATTTGTTTTGATATTTTCATCATTGCAATTCCCATTAACTTTGGCTCAGAAAGTTAGCCTGGTTAGTACCATGGTAAACATATTATTAAAAATCTTTTTAACCCTGTATTCTTATTGATTATTGCAATTCTAAAATTATATATTGGAGTGCAACATGCACTTGTCACATATAACACGTTCTTTATTTAGGCAGCTACTTAGATTTAATTAAGGAGATGGAAATTAGTGAAATACAAATTTTTTGAACTTTAGTTAACATATACAAATATAATTGAAATTCTAGAAAAATCAGTGACATAAGTCTAAGAATAAATATAGTAAAATGGTTTCCTGTGTTCATATTTACAATCATACATTGTGCATACTCTCAGCCTTATAGAGACTGTTAGAAACAAAAATGGAAAGAAAAGTAAGTGGAGCACATCAGGAGATAGGTCCCAAATCAGGCAGCATGTTATTCTGGAACTTGATACACCCAAGAGTTTAGGTCACAGGCTTTTATAAAATAACTTAATTGATACACTTTTATAATACAAGTATCAGAGGGGTAGCCGTGTTAGTCTGAATCTGTAAAAAGCAACAGAGGGTCCTGTGGCACCTTTGAGACTAACAGAAGTACTGGGAGCATAAGCTTTCGTGGGTAAGAACCTCACTTGCATCTGAAGAAGTGAGGTTCTTACCCACGAAAGCTTATGCTCCCAGTACTTCTGTTAGTCTCAAAGGTGCCACAGGACCCTCTGTTGCTTTTTATAATACAGTAATGTGTTATACATACAATCAGTTGATTTATTTGCTTATCATTTGAGGGTCAGACTCCCTGACTTTATAGCCCAGATAAAGCTTTTTTCTCTTGCTGGATTATAGACACCATGATGTCTTCTCCACTACTTGTTAGCTTGAAAGCTTTGTGTACTTTATAAGTAAATGTGCCTTCAGCGTCTCTGCCAGATGACCAGGTTGATCAGCCAACCAAATACACATTCTGTTATCTAGGGCAGACTGGGTTTATGAATTGCTTTAAGAACATAATTCTAGCACATATCCATAACTCTTGGTATACACCCGATACATACATCACGGAAGAATATTAGTGATCAGTGAGTTATTAGTTTTCCAGTGATATATTACTTGGCACCTCTTGTGTGTATATATATAGATATATCATGATTAGGACCCTATCAAATTCATGGCCCATTTTGGTCAATTTCACAATCAGAGGATTTAAAAAAATCATAAATGTAATGATTTCAGCTATTTAAATATGAAATTTCACGGTGTTGTAATTGTAGGGGTCCTGACCCAAAAAGGAGTTGGGGGGGTTGCAAGGTTACTGTAGGGGGAGGTTGTGATACTGCTACCCTTACTTCTGCACTGCTACTGGCAGCGGCACTGCCTTCAGAGCTGGCAGATGGAGAGCAGTGGCTGTTGGCTAGGAGCCCAGCTCTGAAGGCAGAGCCACTGCCAGCAGCAGCGCAGAAGTAAGGATGGCATGGTATGGTATTGCCACCCTTACTTCTGCACTGCTGCCTGCAGAACTGGGCCCTCAGTCAGCAGCTGCCACTCTCCAGCTGCCCAGCTCTGAAGGCAGCACAAAAGTAAGAGTGGCAATACCACAACCCCCCCTAAAATAACCTTGCAACTCCTCTGAAACTCGCTTTTGGGTCAGGACCCCCAATTTGAGAAACGCTGGTCTCCCCGATGAAATCGATATAATATAGGGTAAAAGCACATAAAAGACCAGATTTCATGGGGAGGGGAGATCAGATTTCATGGTCCGTGACGCGTTTTTCATGGCCATGAATTTGGTAGGACCCTAAACATGACACCACTGTGTGAGGTGTAGTGAGTATGTCAGTCCTGTTGCTGACAGTAGTAAACCACAAATGGGCCTCTGTGTCACGCAGGGCCGCCCAGAGGGGGGGGCAAGTGGGGCAGTTTGCCCCGGGCCCCGCAGGGGCCCCCACGAGAATATAGTATTCTATAGTATTGCAACTTTTTTTTATGGAAGGGGCCCCCTGAAATTGCTTTGCCCTGGGCCCCCTGAATCCTCTGGGTGGCCCTGGTGTCACAATGTGGAACTGTTGTCCTGTGTTTTGCCAGATTTATACTGTAAACTCATTAGGGCAAGGAATGTCTCTTATCTATTGTATGAGCCTGATCCTGCAAGCTCTTACTAACAAAAAGCTTCTTTGCAGGAAATCAGACTACTCACGTAAGAATTAACATGTCGTAGGACTTGCAAAATCAAGCCTTGTGCCTAAAGCAATGGGTAAATGTAGACTCTTGTGTAGATGTTTAATAACAAAGTGTACCCCAACCAATAGTGTAATTCTTTAGAATAATGGTGAAAATTTTAAATGTTACATCTTAGTGCCAGTGGCCTCCCTGCCTACTTATATACATGAAAGGAGACCAGGTCCTGGCCCTAAAGAGCTTACAATTAGGGCTGTCAAGCGATTAAAAAAATTAATTGTGCGATTAATCATACTATTAAACAATAATAGAATACCATTTATTTAAATAGTTTTGGATATTTACATTTTCAAATATATTGACTACAATTACAACACAGAATACAAAGTGTACAGTGCTCTCTTTATATTTATTATTTTTTACAAATATTGGCACTATAAAAAACAAAAGTTATAGTATTTTTCAGTTCCCCCATTACAAGTATTGTAGTGCAGTCTCTTTATCATGAAAGTTGAATATACAAATGTAGAATTATGTAACAAAAAAACAAAAATCCTGCACTCAAAAATAAAACAATGTAAAACTTTAGAGCATACAAGTCCACTCAGTCCTACTTCTTGTTCAGCCAGTCACTGAGACAAACAAGTTTGTTTACATTTGCAGGAGATAATTCTGCCCACTTCTTGTTTACAATGTCACCTGAAAGTGAGAACAGGCATTCACATGGCACTGTGGTAGCCAACGTCACAAGATATTTACGTGCCAGATGCACTAAAGATTTATATGTCCCTTCATGCTTTAACTACCATTCCAGAGGACTGATAATGGGTTCTGCTCGATAACCATCCAAAGCAGTGCGGCCCGACGCATGTTAATTTTCATCATCTGAGTCAGATGCCACCAGCAGAAGGTTCATTTTCTTTTTTGATGGTTCAATTTCTGTAGTTTCCGCATCGGAGTGTTGCTCTTTTAACCCTTCTGAAAGCATGCTCTATACCTCGTCCCTCTCAGATTTTGGACAGCACTTCAGATTCTTAACTTTTGGTCGAGTGCTGTAGCTACTTTTAGAAATCTCGCATTGGTACCATCTTTGGGTTTTGTTAAATCTGCTGTGAAAAAGTTCTTAAAACAAACAACGTGCTGGTTCATCATCCGAGACTGCTATACCATGAAATATATGGCAGAATGCGGATAAAACAGAGTAGGAGGCATACAATTCTCCCCCAAGGAGTTTTAATTTCATTATTTGCATTTAATAATGCATTTAATTAATGCATTATTTTTTTAATGAGCATCATCAGCATGGAAGCATGTCCTCTGGAATGGTGGCCGAAGCATGAAAGGGCATATGAATATTTAATGTATCTGGCATGTACATACCTTGCAATGCCAGCTACAAAAGTGCCGTGCGAATGCCTGTTCTAACTTTCAGTTGGCATTGTAAATAAGAAGCGGGCAGCATTATCGCCCGTACATGTAAACAAACTTGTTTGTCTTAGCGATTGGCTGAACAAGAAGTAGGACTGAGTGGACTTGTAGGCACTGAAGTTTTACATTGTTTTGTTTTTGAGTGCAGTTATGGAACAAAAAAATTACATTTGTAAGTTGCAGTTTCACAGTAAAGAGATTGCACTACTATACTTGTATGAGGTGAATTGAAAAATACTATTACTTTTGTTTGCCATTTTTACAGTGCAAATAGTTCTAATAAAAAATAACAATATAAAATAAGCTCTGTCTACTTTGTATATTGTATTGTAATTGAAATCAATATATTTGAAAATGTTGAAAAAATCCAATAATATTTAATAAATTTCAATTGGAATTCTGTTGTTTAACAGTGCGATTAAAACTGTGATTAATCATTAATTTTTTTATCGCGATTAATTTTTTTGAGTTAACTGCAATTAATACACAGCCCTACTTACAATTCAAACTAACAAAAGAGGGGAAACAGGAGTACATTCGAAGAAGTGGGCTGTAGTCCACGAAAGCTTATGCTCTAATAAATGTGTTAGTCTCTAAGGTGCCACAGGTACTCCTGTTCTTCTTTTTAAAAGAGGGAAAGAAGTGCAGTGTAAAAGCAAAGTGACGAGTGCTTATAGTTGTCAGATTTCATTGTTTTGGTTGTTGGTGATGGTGATGGTGAATTTTTATGTGTATGTTGTAATATGAGCTAAAGTAAGCATTATGAGTTGAAGCATGAGAATAAGGGTGAAAGACTAGCCAAAACAAATGTGTGTGTGCTCAGTATAGAATGCATATGCTGATGATGTTCTTATTTCTGTTCACAGATTTTTAATAAAAATATTTATCTAAAGTAGGCTGTTTACAAGAATGAAAGAATAGATCTCAGGGTAACCTACAGACAGTTGGACGGAACTGAAAGCTTACCACAAATCCATAAATATAAATATGCACATAGAGCATGTAGCACAAATGAGTAGGATTATGATTTTCAAAGGCACCCAACTCCCATTGAAAAGCAGTGGGAATTGGGTGTTTAGCTGTCTTCTGTATCTTTATAAATATAGGCTAAGATTTTCAAAGTTTAAAAAAGCCATGGGCTCCAGAGTCTGGAAACTAGATGTCTGATCCAACAAGCTCTTACTTATGTGAGTAATCCCATTGACTTTATTGGGACTAATTGCATAAATAAATGTTTATTTATAAACGTTTGTAAAATTGATTCCTAGCATTGCAATAGCAAATAAAGCATGTGTTTTTGTGTTTGTGTTGGGGAGACTTAACAAAACTGCAAGGTGAACCGCTATGGTTATATAAAAGGTAATTTTACTATAGCTGCCTGTCTATGCGGTGAAAGTGAAATTATTTTGCTTGGGATTCTCTTCTCTATAAATATTTTTGTAAACTCTTATCAGTTCATGAACACTGGGGATGTGTTTTGGAAACTTTCATTCTTAACATCTACATTCTTCTTAACTAGCTATTGGAAAGGAATTGTCAAAATTAAGGCCTCAGTCCTTCAATTGGATCCACATGAGCAGAGCTTTGTGACTGTATGGAGTTTCAGGGTCTGGCCACATGGCTCTGATTGCAATATTCGCCTAAGGCCCTAGTCCTGCAAACAGTTATGCGTGTGCTTGCTTAAGTAAAGTTGAACACACGTATAAATATTTGCAGGATTGGGACCTAAATTGGTAGTCATGAGTAACTTGCAACTTACCATTTTGCTGTGGGTTTTGCCATCTCGTTTTTGACATTCCTATAAGGTATCCATGTAACTAAGTTCATATACATATGTTAATGCCAAGATTCTTGTGACGTTTCTATTTAGCTGTAGTAAGACCGTGTTTTATGAAAAAAGTGGCTGGCCTCCAGCTGCTGTACACCCTCAGCTTTCACTGGAGAATGCTGTACACAGAACATGACCTCTTAAAAAAGCAAACAGTGTGGGCAAACGAGCCAATTACTGCATACCCTGCTTTTTTATAGTGCATTGCTGGGAAGATGATCATTTCAAACACACACAAAATATTAGCTCTATAGTGTTCCTCAAAAATCTGTGCTGTACCTTGTCTCAATGTACTTCACCACCCACATGAGAGCTGAGGCCAAATATTTCATTTGTTTAGAGACGCTGAACTGTTCTCCAGACATTTGCATTTCCCTATTTTAATTGTGTCCAGGTGTCTGAGATGTGTCCTAAGCCTGTTCTGGCATAACTGGTTTAAATATTTATTTTTTTTAAATCTAAGGTTTGTATCTGTGTGACTGTAAAACCATACGAATAAGCTATGTCATCTGCAGAGCCTGCTCTACTCTGAGTGGCTTCACAGGGGTGTACTGCTGATACTGGGTCACTGTTCCCTACCAGGCTGTTGTATGGTGTAAAACACAAACAAATAAATGGAAGTGATGATGTTAAACCTTGTCATCAAACAGTTCAGAGTGGTTGTTGCTGGCTTGCTGGCTGGAGAACTGGTTCTGCAGGCTGAGGCAGGAGGTAGGGGATGTGCAGTCACAACTGATCTCTCGCCCTCCCAAACGCTGCAGGGACCCCCAGAGTAAGATAACACTAATCCAGTCAGTTGTGTCTAGAGACATAAAAAGTCATTTGTCTGTATGTTTTGAGTTTGTTTATGCTGAAAGGCATGTCGAAGGAAAAGTTGGTGTAGTAGCATGGTGTAGCCCATGCTACTATTCCCTGTTGCATGAGGTATATGATTACAGTATATTTTTCATACACTGATTTTGTGATGTCTTAGGAAAACCTGTTCTTCAGAGGACTGTGCCCAACCCTCCTGATCATATAGATTGCTAAGGTTCCTTTGTGACCTCTTTATTAACAGATCTCCACAGGTGGTGGGGCTGCTGCATGTCATCAGTTTCTAGACTGGTATATCTGTTTTGCCTGATATGTCCTTTTCAACACATTTACAAGACAGTAGAATCTAGTCCTATGATTTCTTTTCCCCCCCCACCCCTCTTGCATGTGTTCCTTCCCCTTTTGGACCAGACCACATTGTCTTTGCAGATACCAGAGGGATGTCACCCTGCTTGTGACATAAAGCCATAAGGAGGCACTACACTTTCTGGCTTCTGCAGAGAACTTGTAATTTCTGCTGCTTATCATGGACTTGCTCTTGTGGATCTGAAGGGATCTTTTAGAGCTGCAGAAAAAATTGCATCTACAGTATGGCATAGCTAGTTAGCCACAATTCCGGGGGTGAGGTGGTGTTGCAAATTGACTACACATTATGCTGCCTCCTCCTGGAGGAGTGAAGTTCCATTCTAGGTCACAATGGACAAGTAGAATGATTCTTGTTAGTGCATGTTGTTATCTGAATACATAAAGTATTAAAATCTAGCATTTGCTCATGGTCTCAGACTATACAAAGTTACACTTTTAACGCTGACTGTGAAATCTGTTTTGAGATAAATGTGCCACACTTCCATTTGTCAGATTATCATTGAAGTAACTACACATTATCTTTTCAGATATGTCATCAGGACTTGTAATAGTAAAAACTTTCTTTAAAGGCTGGAGTCTGGAATACTTCCATCATATTCTGCTGCACTGGGATCCTGTAGCTGGTCAGGTGTATAAAATAAAATATTCATTGCTTTATTTTTTTGCAGAACTGGAGAAGACTAAATGTCAGCGTGAACAAGAACAAGCTTTGGCTAGCAGGGGCTCTTCCTACCCACAAAGGCCCATACTCGTTGGTCAGTTTGTTCCTCAGTGTGATGAGCACGGGAATTACCAACCAACTCAATGCCATTCTAGCACTGGGTATTGTTGGTGTGTGGATAGGAATGGTAATGAGATTGATGGCACCAGAACTGGACCAGGAATCCGACCCCCATGTAAGTTGCTCATGGATTGCTCTTCTATGGGTATCTCTTAAATTGTTGCAGCATCTATTTTCAGTGAATTCTGGTATACCATGTAGGTGCAGCGCTGCACTGGAGTATTGCAGAGCTGGGCTATCTCAGTGGGAACATGCCCGTTGCTAAACCTCTGCAGGGGCTATAACTAAGGCTATGTTTTAGTACAGGCATTTTTAGTAAAAGTCACGGACAGGTCACGGGCAGTAGACAAAAATTCAGGGCCAGTGACCTGTCCATGACTTTTACTAAAAATACCCCTGACTAAAACTTGGTGGGGGGAGGCAGCCCAGGTACTGGGGGAGGGAGGAGGGCGGGGGCGGCACGCAGGCACCACCCCTGCAGATCCCATTGGCTGCAGTTCCTGGCCAATGGGAGCTGCGAAGCCAGTGCTCTGGGTGGAGGCGGCATGCATTGCTGCCTGGCCATTCCTCCACCTAGGAGCTGAGCGAGGGGGATGTCACCACTTCTGGGGAGCCCCCCAGATAAGTGCTGCCCAGAGCCCACCTCCCCCTGTCCCATGCCCCTGCCCCCTCTCCCCTCCCACACCCAAATTCTGCTGCTGCTGGCGGGCGAGCGAGTGCAGTGGCCCCAGACTGCCCCAGCAACTACCGGTACGACTGGCGCAGGGGCTGCCTGAGCTGCCCCTGAGCCAGGTGCACCGGCCTCTGCAGAAGTCACAGAAGAAAGTCACGGAATCTGTGACTTCTGTGACAAACTCACAGCCTTAGCTATAACACACTCTATTGCACCACCGTGTGCAAGAAAAATTCAGAAGCTGTGAAATATCTGCTGTACTACTTTTCTTGTTACTATCCAATTATAGTGGTATTTCTTTCTAATTATGCATTAAAGATAATGGCTTGCTTTGCTGTATTTACATGAACTGACTTTTTCATCTGCTTTTCGTCATCTGTTACCAAGGTCTGAGCACAGCTGCTCCTCCTATTGCTGTTGGGCCCTCTGTTCGACCAGATTCAATTCCTCTGCCCCCAGGAACACACTTACTCTTTGCCCAAAGTGGGAAGATTGAACATGTCCCACTGGTGGAAAATAGTATGAAGAAAACTGATGCAAAAGCTTTACTGCATGTTCCAGTGAGTATCTATTGTACCTCCTATAGCCACTGGTGCTTAGGGAAAAAATGTCTTCTAGGTCACTGAAGAGACAGATTATGGACCTTGTTTAGAAGGGAAACCCTCTCAAATCTCCCTTACATTGAAGGACTTACTCATTTTAGTCCCAAATTTACCTGTGCTCCACACAAATTTGGTATCCTCTCACTCTTATTAAAATTATTTATTATTTAGTTTATTATTTATTATTTATAATTTATTATTCAGTAATAAAGAATCCTGAAACTGAGGCTACAAAAAGATTATTTACACTAAATGAAAGGTTCCCACAGCATTTTAACTCTTCATCGTGAATAAATCTTGTGTCCCTTCTTATGTCCAAAAAAGCCTCTTATAGCTCGTATGTGGGAATACCTCACTCCCAGACTCATGGTTTTCACTGGCTTCTTGTCCACTGCAGCCTCCAGTATGAAACTCCATATTACTCTTAAAGGTCTTCCATTGAGTTTGTCTTTTCTCCTCCTGTCATCTGTCTAATATCACCCTGTTCTCCAGTCAGTTCCCTAATCACCTCAGATGTTAAACTTGTCTGTCCCCCTCTCCAGGTCTGGTCCCTGTGGGTGGAAAATCCTTTCCCCACATTCTTTCCCACTGTTTGGAAAAAGCCTCTTCTTACCAAATGACTCCCTGATGCTTTTCAAATCCCATCCTCTTTTCCATGGCATGTGACTCTTAGCCAGTGGTGGGCAACCTGCGGCCCATGGGCTGCACGCGGCCCGTCAGGGTAATCTGCTGGCGGACCACCAGACAGTTTGTTTACATTTGCATGGCCATCCGCAGCTCCCAGTGGCTGCAGTTCACCGTTCCCGGCCAATGGGAGCTGTGGGAAGTGGCGGCCAGCATGTCCCTGCGGCCGCACTGCTTCCCGCAGCTCCCATTGGCTGGGAACGGCGAACCGCGGCCACTGGGAGCTGCAGGCAGCCGTGCAAATGTAAACAAACTGTCTGGCGGCCCACCAGCAGATTACCCTGATGGGCCGTGTGCAGCCCATGGGCCGCAGGTTGCCCACCACTGCTCTTAACTCTATTAAATGATATGGATATGATCTGACTCCTTGAGCTACCCAACTTCAGCACGTTCATTTGTTCTCCCTGACACATGGCATTACCCCTTTTGTCCCAGATCCACTATAGAGTGGCTACCAGAACCAGATGTTGTAACTGTTGTACTTTTGTATTTATTGGGTATTCTTTGTAGGCCAAATACTGATCTCAGTGAGTAATGTCAGTAGGATTGCCCTGATGTAAGAGTAGAATTGGGTGAGTCCATTGTCTCTTGTATGAAGATTCTATATAATAATAAATTGATGTTGTAGATCAGACCCAGTACAAACTTGGGCAGTCAGGTTGATGTATAAGCAGAACTGGAAATTCCTGTCAGTGAGCCTGGTGGCTCCGTCTGTCTGGTCTGAATAAAATAATTTAAAAAAGAAACTCCAGTGAAACTTCATAGATATGGCTAACTCTTAGTTTAATCATTAATGAAACTTTTCTGACCCTTTTCCTGACAATAGCTGGATATTTTTTTTTAATCCCAATTTCTAAACTATAGAGAGTTTTGTGTAAATGTCAAGCAGAAACAGCATGTTGCAATACACAAACACTCTGATCACCTTGTGACCTATAATCTGAATGCGTGGTCAAGAACTCCATGCATAAATAAATCTAATTTTAATGGATGTTTTTGAAATGCCTTGTTAAGGAGTTGTTGGACTCTTTGTACTCTTCCATTCTGCCAGAATCTTATCTTACTAAGGCATCACAAAAGACAGTCTCAGGAATCCATACAAAATGAGGAGTGTCAGACTGAAAGTCCCATCCAATTGCTATGATAAGGATACTTTAAATCTAAATCTGTGCTCTTTAGGTTCTGCTTTCTTTTGCAATAGATTCTTAAATCTGTTCTGCTTGTCCATTGACTATCTCGGGAAGAGGAAATGTTGTGGTTTATTTTAAATAAGAATAGTTCATGTATTAAAAAATACAGTTTTAATTTAATAAATTACATTTTAATATAGTACCATTCATACAAAGTGGTTCACAAACTACATGCACAGCACCAATGAAATGCAGCCACCTTGGGTATGTGGGTTAGTGGCAGGCAGCAACTAAACATTGCATACCACGTTAAAGGAATGTAGGGTACAGGAGGAAGAGAACAGACTCCATATAAGGGCAGCATTGGGAGAGTAGATTGTGGGGACAGCACTAGAGGGCCCTAGCACTTGAACGAGTGAGGAATGGATGCATGGTGTGTCTGTATCTAGTAGACTGGGTGAGGAGTTGGCGCATGGGTGTGTCGGGGGTACCCACAGTACAAAGTGGGTGCATGATGGACAGGGGTGATGGTGATGGTGGTGACATCCAGGCAGCAGGGGGTGCATAGGTATGTTGGGGAGAGAAGGTGTGAATGATGGGTGAATGAAATGTGGTTGGGTGAATGAGTATATTGGTGGCTGGGTGTTCTAGAGTCTAGTGGCAGAGTGTGTGATGGGTGTGAGTAGGTACTGAACGTGATAGTTAGAAAGAAAAGAGAAGTTAAGGAAAGAGTAAGGAGGAAGATGAGAGGAAAACAAAGAGTGACAGAAAAGAGGTACTCATGAAAGAATGTGGGAAAGAGGGAGATAAGGAAAAATTAATGTGAAGGAAAAACACTGAAAAGTCTGGAGGGAAATATGATTCTTGAAAGAAAAATAAAATGGAGAAGGAGGAAAAGAGAAAATAAGTAAAAGGCAAAGAGACTGCATCAGTCATTGAAGTTGACACCAAAATAAAATAAACCAGTGTGCATGGCATTTAATCTGATATGCAAAGGAGGTTATTGGAACCACAAAATTTGGCACTAACTCTAAGTATGTCTCTGTGTATGTAACAGAATTGGAAATGATTAATTAAAGGCCTGATTAATTAAAGGAGTTTTGATTAAATGTTTTGTGGGCTACTGAAAGATAATTCCCAGAATGCCTGTGCCTGCCAGTCCAGCCTAGATTTGTGGAGTCAGGATGACTTTTGTGAGATGGAGGGATCACAATTATTTCCTTTTTTAGATGAGTGAAGAGGGCATCCTCTGGCCAGACTGCAGTCCAGACTGGGGTGGGGATGCAGCAGCTTCTCAGTTGCACTAACTACTTCTCCAACTGCTGTAACTCTACTCCTCCTGACCACCCAATTCCCACCTGCCTCTATAGCTCTCCTCCATGACCTGATCCCAGCAGGGCCCCTCTATTCATTTGCCTGCTGGGCCCTTATTCTTAACTCTGGCCCTGCATAGTGTCTGATGCTTAGACCCCTAAGCCATTCTTTCTAGCTTTAGAACTGTTATTTAGTCTGAGGCTATAATAATTCACTTGTTGACTTACAGGACAGTGTTGTTATTGGAGTTGCATATGACTGCATGGACAAGATGGTTTACTGGACGGAGATCAGTGGCCCTTCCATTAGTAGAGCCAGTTTGCATGGTGGGGAGCCAACAACCATCATCAAAACAGGTAGCAGTATCGGTTTCTGCTTCATAGATTCATTTCCAGCAGTGAAAGACTTGCATATACCAACCTGCACTTACCATCCAATGGCTCAGCCTGACTGCTGCAAGGCTAGATTGTTTAAAAGGAGGTCAAATTGGCAGAAATCAAAGTGATTGGAGAATCATAGGTTTTAAAAATCTTTACATTTAAAAAACCTGTCTATTTTATTATTACTTGTATTGTGGGAGCACCTAGTGGGCCCAGCTCCATTGTGATAGGCACAGGACAAAAACACAGTCCCTGCCCCAAAGAACTTACAATCTATGTATAAGGCAAGTGACAACAGGTGTATACATCAAACATGTTGGGGGTAGCACAAGGTAACAGGGAGACGATTATGATCTGGGTAACGAGCAGCACTCACCTCACACCATCTGCCTAACTATTGTTGAGGTTTTTTTGTAGGCCGCTCGGCAGGATGGATTTGAAGGATGAAGTAAGCATTTCTAATGGGTCTGCCATCACAAGAGCTAGGACAGGTCCCCAGCAGTTTGTAGTAGTAGGTATGGGCTATTGGATAACACCATAAACTACCTTTCCACAAACTTTCATCATGAAGTATAATGGATTGCTCATCAGTCACAGTGCTAAACTGTGCTCATACTTCTGCTGTATGTAGCAAAACAAACCTCATGCCTATTAAGCCGTTATAAACAGATTTGGGAAGGGGAGTTAATTTAGCAAAACAGTACAGTCACATTTAAAATTTTATTTTCTGTGTATCTGCTTTCGTTTGTCCTGTTTTTTAATAAGTAACTCCATCTGAGGTTTATTTCTATTGGAATTGAAGGGTACTTCATTCACTTGTTAGAGATCAGTGCCAGTTTGGACTAAATTAAGACTCTTGAGGCAGTAGAGGGATGGGCAGCTTGCACCCCCACAACAGTGGTGGTTTTAGGGGGCATTATCTCTGCATATGGCAGAGGAAAGTGTCGTGCTCCCTAGGTGCAAGTGCCAGACTGCTCAGCATGCACAACTGGTATAGCTGTGCAAAAGACAGCGAACATGGGGCATTCTGCCCAGAATTGTCTATCTAGCTGGTATGTAGGGGCTAGAAGGGTAGCTCTGCTAGTGTCACACCTTCAGTGATGAGGCTGTAGTTTCCTAAAGGATAGAATACCTTTCCCTGCCTGACCCTTTGTTTAGGGAGATTCCTGTGAGCTGGGTCTTCCCTGCTCTTGAGCTGCATGCAGATCTCCGCAATCTGCTCACAAATCTTTGCAAGGACACACTCCATCACGTACATGTACCTTACCCTGTTTTTAAGGGGGCATCTCCCATTTCTATACTTCCATAACTGATGCAAATATTAACAAAAATACAAACAAAACCTATACAGCAATAAACAAATATTAAAACATTCAAAATTACTATTAAATGCATAATTTTATAGTGTAAAACCATTTCTATAATTATACTTGATTCCAGGCTCCTCACACAAGCAGAGCGGAATGGGTCTTCCCCTGCATTGTGCTCAGGAAGAGGATGCAATCATATTGTGTTGCCTGTGGAGTGGGTACTGTTAGGGGAAAGGAATAGGTTCCCTGTGACTATCCTCTAACAGTAGAACCATGACTTGGGCTTCCTAAGGGTCTGATGTCCGAAATGCTCACAAGACTCCCTTTCAATTCTAATAGAACTAACCTCAAAGGCATATTCTAGGCACTTATAGTGAGTCTGTGCCCATCCAGGTACAAAGGGGTTGGTGGAAGGATTACTAGTTTCCATTCTGTTTATCTTTAAGGACACATCAGAACAAAGCTCTTTTTGCTTGTCTGTGAATAAGTTAGCAGAGGAGGGAAACATAAAATAGAAATGTTGGCACATAGCATTCTTATTGATAATGGATTATGTGTATATTGGAGTGATTTTTCAGAGAACCTGCGACTTCATTTAATGAGAATTGTATTTGTTTCACATCTTCCCTCCTCCTTACAGTGTGTTGTATATTGTAGAGCCATTTAATATTATATCATGAAGGGGTGAAAGCAAATGTGATCAGTACTCCAGGCCCGTAGGTGGTTTGTTATAACAATGTTGCATTATCAAGTAATCTTCTATGTCTTTTGTCTGCTATGGAAGCAGAAAGCATCTAAAGACTCATTCAGGACTCTGTTGCCCTTGTTGCTGGTGCAGGTTGTGACAAATCAAGTACTTTTGAAGTGATGCTAAAGCAATGGTGTTCTTAATTTTCTTTACAAAGCATCAGATGCATTATGTCATGGAATCAAAACAAAACACTAAGGTGTTGACTACAAGTGTTTAATCAGGCATTTATATGGTGTGTTTTGCTAGCCAAGATTTAAATTAAAAATTGCAGAGCCACTACTCCCAATCTTTCAGAAGACACTGAGATTATCCTGTTTTTGTTGTTGCTCTCCTTTCTGTGTGCTGCAGCTCCCTTGTTCGGTTTGCAGTTTGTTTTTGTATTGAACATTTATTTCTTTGTTCATGTTCTTGTGATTGGAGTTTGTTTGCTTTGCAGGGGCATGTTTTGGTATGGGGCTCCATCCAGCTCTCATCTGCCTCTGCAGCTGCATAGCCTCCCGAGGCTACAAGTTTCCTGAGCTCCGCAGCTGCAGGGGCTGCTCCATACAGGGAACTTCCCCTCTGCTGCAGTTGTTTAAATCATATGAGCCATACATGTGTGCACAAGCTTGTCCACTTCCCAAGGGCAGAGCTTGGGACTGTCTCCAGCCTTACTCCAGCACTGGTATACTGAAATCATGGCACTGGGAGTGACTGGTGAGGTGGGGGAGGGGATGCACAGAGCATGCTTAATATATTCCCTTACACATGTTACCAGGGTCCAAGTTTCCCTCTGGCTAAGTGTTAGCCAGCCAGGAAAGACATTTACTTAAGGCCATACACAGCCTCTTTAAATCTCCTGGCTGACAGCTCAAAATAGAATTGTGCCAGGGAGAAGGGACTCCTGGAAACCACTGGTAGCAGATCTCTAGCCCACTACCCTCTCTTATTCCCCACTAATAGACCATCGGAGTCGGCAGTCCTCCCATTCAGTGACTGGGGATGGGAGAGAGGCTCTCCACCCCACATGAGGCAGCTCCCACTGCCTGCTGACCTCAGCAAGAGATGAAGGGATATAGAAGCATGATTTGGGAGTGGGAGAGAAATCTAATTTACATTTGCTCTCTACACCTTGATCAGTTCTTTGCAGATTTCAGTCTTGGAATGGGTGTTCATTCCCACTTGTCCAACATTCACACACATGTGCTTGATGATGTGCGCACGCACACAACGACTTGTGACCCAAATAAGTTACAAACCCAGATAAGGCAATGTAGCTTCTGCTGATTATGGTCCAATATAACTCTTATTAGAATAATCATAGTGTCAATTTTTTTTAAATTCCTACCTAGTGTTTTGTCCAAGTGTTTCTCCCCAGGAATCCAGTTTGGGTTGAGAGATACGACGCTTTTTTAATGGTCGAATAATGAATAAATGTGAAAATGAATAGGCAAACTCAATTCATTTCAATTAATCTTTCTTTTAAATTCAGAAATGTGGAGTGTAGTTCTGCATTTGAAAGCTTCCCCGACAGCTGGTTTTCATGAAGGGACACTCTGACACTTTTGAAACAACCCCATGCAATCTTTCCTTATTGGTTCATTCAGAGTTTATACCTCTGGAATTAGCCTGAAGTGGGATTGTATTTACATTTAGTTTCAGTTGTGTGCAACCCGTTCTTCTCTGTGGACACAATGTGTCCTGAAAAATGTAGAGCAATTTTTTGTGCTGGCTATGTACAAGAAACTTTAATATGCCTTTTTATTTATATTTTTGAAGTATTTGTTTCTCCTTCTATGATTTTGAGAGAGAAATCACTGGGACCAGAGTAATAGGTCATTGTCTGCTATTTCCTGTTGCTTTTGGAACAGATAACTGTCCAAGAAAAACTATGCACATACAGTACTAAAACATGTTCCAAACAAAATCCCTCTGCAAAACACAGAATTGAATTTAAATTCCATCTAGCTAGCTAAGATTAATTCTATTAGCACTTTGGAGATTGATTGTTAAACTTGAATACCTTTTTAAATATTATGATGTATTTAAATTGTAACCAGTACAAGACTATAGCTTTTGGAATGATGCATTGTTTCTTCTCCTTTTATACTGACATACGTTTAAGATTTGTAAGCCCACCGCAGATCTTTGCAAAGACCATTTTGTTTTCCAAGAGGATAGAATAATTTCAATTCTGATGAGCAATAGTGTTTGTTTCCCTGCCAGCCATTCTTCTTCTTAAGTCTGCACTACACACCTATTTTTGTATTAGCCTTACTGTTTTGGATAAAATTGTGATGTTTTTGGTTTGTTTGTTTGTTTGGGTTTTTTTTTTTTTTTTAACAAAAATAGTTATCCCAGTTGAACCCCTAGTGTTGGTGCAGATATACAGATAATAAAAGTGCCTTAATACTATTATAGTTCACTTCCAATATGGGAATAAACTATACTGGTATAACTGTGTCCACACTAGGGGACTATACCAATTTAGGTGTACTGATATAGTTATTTTTGTAGGTAGACAAGCCCTTGGGTTAGAATTTGTGCTAAATTCCAGCAATTATCAGGGTGAGAAGTGACTCCTAACTATATATATTTTTTTTAATTAAGTAGGTCCATTGGCATCTCAAATTTGAAATAGTCAATATGACAGAATTGTGCATCCTTCAGAAAGGACACAGTAACCTGACCCTTGTAAGCCAGCTTCATGCTCCAGACTAGTGGAGCTCTGTTACTGGCATATTGGAGGGAGCAGGTCCTGGCAACACAATATAAAGCTGGATGCTGTGGGACAAAGAATTGTGGTGGGTTTTTTCTTGATTTTGGTTTTTTGTTTCCTAAATTTCAAATATAGTATGTACCTCCCTTTGCTCTAATTATTTGGCATATTCTTGTAATTCTAAATTTGGGTAGGTTTTTGTTACAGCTGTTTTTGAAAATGTTCTATAAAATTCAGTAAGGATGGAACCACCAGAAGTTTATTGGGTTCTATAGAAATTATTCTAAGCAGCCTTCAGAATGTAATTGAAAATTGTATCCCTGACATGGAATTCTATAGTATGATTTATACAATCTCTGTTAAATTTTATAAAAATGTTTAAAATAAAGCTCTTCTTTTGCCTGGTTTGAGTACGGATCAGAGTTGTCCTATTGCTTGTATGCTTTTGGACCAGTTTTACTTCAATACTTTTTGAGTTTATATTTTTATATTGCCTATCATGATTTTCTTTTAAAATTGGTGTTCTAATAACGGGGGAGGGGTTTTAATTGTTTGTCCTGCGCCCCAAGTGCCTTGACAGGGGCATGCTTTATGAATTATACACCCTATTCCGCTCGTAATTGTCTCCAATGCTGCATAAATGCATGTGATGGGCACTATACAAATTAATAGAATGAAACATACAGGTTTGTTTGTACTTTATACTTCTTTGGGATCCCTTTCTGTGGTGGGATGCAGAGGCACTTCCTGATTCCTTGTGAACAAGAGGTTAACTTAAGCTCATCATCCTCCCCTATCCTTACACAGATCGTAAGAAAAAAAGCTAGAAAAATGGCTGTTTGGGAGACTGTTTGGGAAGGCCACATTCTACACCTTGGGGTTATAGGATTAAAATTAAACTCCAGGTTCGGATGTGTATCTGTTTATTCTCTTTGGTTAGTGAACTTTGTTTTGATTTCTTGTTACAAATATTCTTTAATAAAAAGGCCCTACTAACTCTTGATTTTTTTCTTGCTATTTATGCTCCCCTAGCAGCCCATAGGGCTGATCTAAAGCCCATTAAAATCAATTGGAGTCCTTCTACCGATTCATGGGCTTTTGGTGTATTTTAAAATAAACAGAAAAATCTATGGAAGTATCAACTTAGAAGTTGTGTAACCCTATGGAATTGTTAACAAAACATTTACAGTAGGTTTAAACTGTGACTTCAGCTTGTGTTCTATGGGAGACAGCAGTGTCTAGTGATTAGCACAGGAAACCTGTGTGCCGTTCTTGATTGACACTGACCTGGGCCCCAGTTCCTGTGAGATGTGCCATTTGGATTGATCCCTGAGCCTATGAAGAGCCCCATTGACTTCAAGCCTAAACTACCTGCACGTCCTTTAATTTTGTGAAATAAACTAGTCACTTTTGTTGTTCTCTCTAGCAGTTAGATTTGCTGTCTTTCAGGTGCCGATTAAAGATCTCTTTTGTAGAAGTGCGTGCTTACCAATAAGTTACTATTTTTATATTTTGTAAGGCACAACTTGTATTCCTCTTTTAACAGGTTAACATACTCTGTATCAAATGGCCTGTTGGCCTTAATTGTGATTGGACAGATGTTAGGAAAATTACTTAATGGGAACTTTGCTGCTCAAGCTGGAATAACTGTTAGGTGTTTAGTAGAACTATATTAGGAAACAAACTTATTGTTTGGTGTTTTGTTTTCTTTGTTCTGTTCCAGACTTGGGAAGTCCCGAAGGAATAGCAATAGATCATCTCGGTCGCAACGTTTTCTGGACTGACTCTCACCTCGATAGAATAGAAGTGGCCAGGCTGGATGGTAGCCAGCGCCGAGTGCTGTTTAACACTGGTCTGGTGAACCCCAGAGCCATAGTAGCAGATTCTGTGAGAGGGTATATAAATATTTTATAGACACATTTATTTTTAATAATCATTTTATATATATATATCCTGAAACTCCCTCTACATTTTTACACTGTCTTCAACTGTTGATATAAAGCTTCAATATCCTTTTTTCAGTCCCAAAAATCCTCCTATAAAATAATATATTACTTAGGTGTTTTATTAGAAATAAAAACTTCTTTCAGTATGTGTATTAGAAGCATTTCTCCCCAGGCACAATAATAATGCATTTTTATTAGCAAATAAAGTATTGGATTAGAATAAGCATTTTCTTATTGTTTTTTCCTTAGTGGCAGCCATATTTCAAGTACTCTGCTGACTTGAAAAAACTGCATTAGCTCCTTCTCTATTTACATCTCTGCCTTTATCTACTTCTGACCTTATCCAAGTACCTATCCTATTTATTCTCAGTCTCCTTCACCTATACCCAATATTGTGTTTTCTCTGACACTATTATGCTTGGGACAGCCTCCTAATTAACATACCCCAAGACTCTTTCGAAAATTTGAAAATCCATCTGTGCAATGAAACATTTCAGCTGCAGTGCTCACCTTTAAACCCTTGCCAGTTTTATCTTAAGTAAATAGATTAATTCTTACTATTTGGGGTATTATTTAAACTGTGCTATGCGTATTATGTTGTCTATCTAGAATACACCTCTACCTCGATATAACGCTGTCCTCGGGAGCCAAAAAATCTTACCGCGTTATAGGTGAAACCACGTTATATCAAACTTGCTTTGATCTGCCGGAGTGCGCACCCCCCCCCCCCCGGAGCACCGCTTTACCTCATTATATCAGAATTTGTGTTATATCGGGTCGCGTTATATCGGGGTAGAGGTGTACTATAAAAACTAAGGCAAGTGGCAAGTGTTAAGGTATGAGCACTGTATAGTGGTCCCTGTTTGTTCTATTACACCAGCTCGTTCCAATGATTTTAATGGAAGCATCTTGTTCATGGTTTAGCACATTTTTCCCTAGTGTCTTCTTAGGACTCTGTTTCTTTCTTTCATTGTTTAAAATTCCTATCTTAATCCTCAGCAGCATGCAAAAAAAAAATTACATCCATAAAGTAACCTCCATAATAAATTACCTTCACAGCACATTACTGCTGTGCAGAATTAACAAGCAATATGCGACTTGAGGAGAGATATAAAACGAATACCCATTACAATGTTGTAAGCCAGCAGTTCCCATACTGTGTGGTAAGGTGACCCACCAACTGCATTTTGTCTTTTTTTGCAACCCTACCAGGGTCCAAATTCATGAGAAAGAACAGGGCAATAGGCCGGCATCCTTCTCCACTGCTGCCACCTCCTTCTCACTTTGCTAAGAGGGCATCAACCATTCATAGCAGCACCCTGGGACCACAACCCTAATCCAGGCCTAGTGAAGAGAATTAGGGGGTTTGGAGAGCGAGCCCACCCGCCACACACACACACCTTGCCCCGGCAGCTTCTGTCCCACAGGGCTGCGCACAGCTCCCTGCTAAAGCCATTGTGACAGGGTTGCAGCACCACTCAGGTTTGATCCCTCTGTTTGATGCAAAATTGTTTTATGTTTAATTTAAATAGTCATAAACCATTGATAATGCAAGTTGGGCACAAACTGATCTCCATACTCTTATATGATGGGTTTTAAACTGCTCTTGTCAGAAATGCCATTTTCCAGGAACGTGTTTGCCAACAAAAAGAGTCATTTCACTCCAAATACTGAATTTCCAATACAACTGAATGAAAGGTTTTTGTTTTGTTGTGGTTTTTTCCCCCCAGTCACATGAACTTCTAGGAAGTTGTGCTAAACAAAACTAATGCAGCTTTCTGTAATGAACAAAGACTACTCAGGCAATGCAACAAAAATTTGAAACGTTCATAAGGGAGAATTGGGGAATATATCTTGGAATCCTGACTAGATTTCTCAAGGAGAGTCTTTGGAAGGGTCATCCTCCTTCCAGATGTTAACTGAACCAGATTTTTGGTGAAAGGAGCATGTATGTGACAGCTCAAAATGCAGATATTTAAGATTAAACAAAGGAATAGTGCCACTAATTTTCCTCTTCATGGAAAATGTGATATATCCAGTAAGTTGTGTAATTAAAAGCTCTCCCAATTGTGCAAACAGATTTGCATGGGTGGACCCAAGTACCTGGGTGGAACCTCATTGACTTCAGCAGGGTTGGTGTGTTAGTTGGCAGCTTCAGGGAATGTATCCAAAGTATTAATAAAACGGTGGGTGAAAGGTTGAACTAGCGGCAGTTAATGCTCTGAGTCTCGTGAGGTTTTTCAGACAACTGACTCTAGTTGATGAGAAGTTGCCTCTGATTCGGATCTGTTGGTAAATATTCTTCCAAGTTATACTGAAGAAAATAAGAAAATATTGAATTAAAGTAAATACATAAATATGTGCTGAATTCTCCCACTAATCAGCCTCAAAGCAGGTGGTGGGGAGGATGACTCTGCAGAGAAGTTTGTTTTTACCTGAACTGACTTTGTATTGTTGAAATGGATTTTTCTGTTTGGCACCTGGTAAATGAGCATCTACACAATGCTGGAAAAGCAATTTTTTTTAAAGGGATGCTACTTCACTATACTTCAGGTATCTTCTATCAAAGTCAGATATGCTGCTTTCTGCCATTCTATCTAAATGTTCCGTTTCCTCTTTTGTTTCCTTAAAAGTTTTCCTTTATGTAAAAAAGAAAAAAAAGATAACTGATCAATCCAAAGTGATTTATTTTAATTTTTTTGCCTTTTCTTCCTATTCAGAAATCTTTACTGGACTGACTGGAACAGAGATGCTCCTAAAATTGAAACTTCATACATGGATGGCACAAACAGAAGGATTCTTGTTAAAGATGATCTGGGATTACCAAATGGTCTGACATTTGACACTTACTCCTCAATGCTGTGCTGGGTTGATGCAGGTAAAGAGAGGTGCTGAAATGTGTATTCATAATGCATAACAGACTAAACATTATAACCAGTGCAATGATGCACAGCATGACTCATGAGCAAATGCTTTGAGTTGCTTGGACTTTATCTGTTCTCAGGGTTGAGAGACATACCTCAGAGTATCCACTGTTTTATATCTCTTGCTGATTCACCAAAAGTAGGTTTACAAGCTGAAGGATTTTTAGTTCTGAAAGGAGAAAGCACTAAGTATGCTGTAGACTTATTTTGTGTTTGTTGCAAACAAGTATATCTTTAATCCATATTTAGCCCTTGATATGGGGAATTGGGTATTCACAGAGTCTAAGGCCATAGAACTTCATCCAGTTACCCCTTGAATGAGCCCAGTAACTTGTGTTTGACCTTAAACATGTCTTCCAGAAAAGTATCCAGTCTTCATTTGATGGCAACAAGTTATAGAGAATCTACAACTTCTCTTGGTAGCTTGTTCCAGTGATTAATCATCTTCACTGTGTGCCTGATTTCTAATTTGAATTTGTCTGGTTTTAGCTTCCAGCCATTAATACTTGTTATGTCTTTCTCCACTAAAGACTCCTTTAGTACCCAGTATTCTCTCCCCTGTGAAAGTTACCTCTCTATCTCTTTGATAAGATAAACAGATTGATCTCTTTAAGTCTCTCAGTAGAAGACATTTTCTCCAGTCCTTGAATCTTTTTTTTTTTGTTTGTTTTTTTTTGGTGTGGCTCTTCGCTGCACCCGCTCCAATTTTTCAACATCTTTTTAAAAATATGGACACCAGAATTGTATGCAGTATTCCAATATCAGTCTCACCAATGCCGTGTACCGAGGCAAAATCGCCTCTCTGCTCCTCCTCACTGCTCCCCTGTTTATACATCCAAAGATTGCATAAGGCTGTTTTGTCTCAGCATTGCACTGGGAGCTCGTGATCAGTTGCTTGTCCACTATGACCCCTAAGTCCTTTTCAGAGTCGCTGCTTCCCAGGATACAGCCCCCTTTCCATAGGTATGGTCCGTGTTCCTAGACATATAGTTTTTCATTTGGCTGTATTAACACACTTTTTGTTTGAATGGGCACATCTTACCATATCGCTCTGTTTGACTGCCCTGTCCTCACCATTATTTACCATCTGGCCAATCTTTGTGTCATCCACAAATTTTATCAGCAGTGGTTTTATATTTACTTCCAGATTTCTGATGATGTTGAATAGCATAAGGTCCAGAATCAAACCCTGTGGAACTCTTCAGGGAACACCCCCATTTGATGACCGTTCTGCATTGACAACTACTTTTGAGATTTGTCAGCTAGCTGCCTTAATCTATTTAATGTGTGGTCTATTGATACTGTATATTTAATGCCGATGTCATTCGCTACTAAGTCAAGTGCCTTGCAAAGGTCTTAAGTATTTTACATCTTTATCAACCAAACTTGTAATTTCGTGAAAGAATTAAATTGGATTTCTTTGACAAGAACTATTTTCCATTAAACCATTCTGACTGACATTCATCCCATTCTTATTCCTTAATTCTTTAATAATTATCAGCTTTTCCCAGGACTGATGTATTTTTATCTTTGTCCAGGATTGATGTCAGGCTAACCAGACTATAGTCACTCAGATCATCCAGCTTGCCCTTTTGCAATATTGGCACCATAGCACTCTTCCAGTCACTCCAGCAGAGAGGCGCAGAATTGAATGGGCATTCAGGTTCAGCTGCCTTCTCAGTCAAAGAATTGCTCTGTCCCCAGCTCAGAGTCGAGGTATACTGGCGAGGCACTGTGGAGAAACTTTCACTGCTGCTCCCCAGGCTATAAATCTTCTGTGGATAAATCATCCTTTAATCTTCATTGATGGCCAGGCCCACACTCTTCGTAAGCAAAATATATCGTATGCACAAATTGTCCCTGCTGCTGTAATCTTTCAGTCTAACTGAACATCCAGACAAGGACCTGAATGGGCTTTCATCCGTCGTTCTAATGGAGTCCCACAGGCATAACACTGATCTACCAAAGTGGGCACATAGGAATAAATGAGACATTTTATGAAAGGTTTGGTCCTTGGCATATAAGGAGATGTGATCTGGACAAGAATTTGGCTGGGTATGGGGGAGGAGGACCTTGAGGAAATTATTCTCTATACATGCTCTTTTGATTATGTCATTGTGCTGCCCCCCCTCCCCCCGGCAAAAAAAAGAGAACTATTTGTCATATACAAAGACTAAATTGTTTTACTGTGTACAGGCACCAAGAGGGTGGAATGTATGAACCCCAGTCAGCTTGGTCGACGAAAGATCCTTGAAGGAGTCCAGTATCCTTTTAGTATTACAAGCTATGGGAAGAATTTATATTACACAGACTGGAGGAGGTAGGCTATCTGTTTAAGCAATTATATAGTTGTATTTTAATCTGGTCTTCTGCCTGGTAGAAACTGAGGTTCACTGCATCTGTTCTCTTGGCAGCGCATGTATTCTTCCTTAGAGATTTTATTTTTTTCTCTCCTGGCAATCAGCTGAGGCAGGGCGTAGTGGAAATTTAGAGTTGGGTGTATTAATGTTCCTAGTTAACTGTTTTCTCAGTTTAATAATTTGTTCTCTAACAAGATGCTTTTAATACTGAACATGACGGGGATAGGTTTAATCTGAGGGGGTGGTTTAATACGTCTTATGGCAGCACTTGCTTTGAGGTTTAGTACAGAAATTGATTATTTGAGGCTCTTCTTATCTTTATTAGTATGTAAATGTTCAATCAGTAATAAGAAGAAAACATTTTAGCTGTTAACAACGCTTATTTTTGTTTGCTGGAGGCAGGTAATTTAAGTCTTTGCCACATTATGATCTAGGCTGACTTTACTAGAATTTGCAGATAAGATTCCAGACTAAATATTTTTAAAATACCAGTAGTTTGTTTTTAATCCATATAAACATGTGACCAAGACTGTATCTGCAAACTCTAGAACAAATAGTTCCACTGATTTCAACAGGGCTACTTGGGAGTAAGGGCTAGTCACATGACTAAGAGTTTCCAAGGTTGAACCCAATATCTATGAAATATTACTTCAGAATGCCATTTAAAAATGGGAAGTGGAAAATGTCACCATTCTGCCAGCCAGTCGCCTTTTGGTTACAGCAGGCAACAACTGCACCTGAGTGGCTGAACTCCTACCTGTCTAATTCTGAATGTCAGATTTCTCTTGAAGTGGAACATTGTCCATAACAATGGATCGTTCCATTGTGGCCATGCCAGGAATAATATTGTAGGGGAGAAGAGTATCTAAATTTCCAATAAACTTGTTCCGTAGAGGGACACGGTCAGCCTCAGTTCCTATGTTTACCTTTCCTTCCCCCCAAAAAGACTGTAACCCTGCTACTAGAAGATCCCTCTGCTCCCCAGTCAGGGCTGTGACATATTTGGGTTCCCAACAGAAGTGGGATTCTGTATCAAACAAGCCAGACCCTGGGGTTCTTCGTGCTTGGGGATACTGGCTACCTTCTGGTCTGCCTGTGTGCTTCAGCATTACTAGTTGACAGGGTGTTAAAATGTAAAAAAGTATCTCGTGCTTCCTCTTCCAATTTTTTTCTTCTGAGGTCATCTTAGGGGAAAGCCCTCGCTCACCTTTACACTTTTCTTTTGTGTACTGTAGGGATGCTGTTATAGCTGTGGATCGCACAATTTCAAAAGAGAACGATAACTTCCAGCCCCACAAACGCGCACGTCTTTATGGAATAACTACAGCTTTTGCTCAGTGCCCACAAGGTAATCACAAAATCCCTATGTTTCTCCAGGAGCTATAGAATATGAATGTAGTTACCCAGCTAAACAGAATGTTTTATCCATCCCCAAAGGCACTAGTTGGGCCTCATTTTATTTTAAACTCATAACTATAGAAGTATCTCAGTCTTCCTGCTGGGATCAATAATCCCATGTTTTTTAAAAAACGAAGAGTTAAAGAAGCAGTAGGTGGTAGAATAGGCAAAGTCATTCTTGCCCTGCGTAAATGTTAAGCTTTTGAGTTATATCTGTAAATATTCACATGTCCCAAAAGCCTCTTGTGAATTTTGGAAACATGGTAATGGTGATGGTAATTCTTTTCAGAGAAACAACATTCTTTATTTCTCTTCTTCTTCATACTTAGCTTGAGCAATAGAGGCTCAGAGGAGGAAATTAATATCCTTGAAATAACAATTTCTGTTTCTCTGGGAATTAATGCCACTGTTTAGTCTTGTTGTTTCTGGCCAAATTCAGTCTGGCTGTCGACAGAAAAGTTTGTGTTTTAGGATTACAGTGATCCTAGATTTGAGAGATTTTTCTTTTCAGCTGAGACCAAGATTGTGACAGAGTTTGGGTTCACAGGATATTTTGCTAATGATTTTGAGTAGTTTAATGTAGGTGCTTACTTACACAGTGTGTGATTAAAAAAGGATGAGTATATAGATATCTTCATTGAGAAACTCGTTAAATGTTTTTTATTATATGTATTATGGTAGCACCTTCGGGCCCTACTGTGCTAGGCAGTGTACGTACATAACAAAGAGAGAGTCCTTGCCCCACAGAGCTAACCATCTAAGTAAATGTGAGTTTACATTTTTTCATGGCCAGCTTTCTCTGCTCTGCTTCATAGGTGTGTGTGAGTCTGTCTCTCTCCAAACATGTTTTTGTGTCCCTATTTTAAAAAGAAAATCTCATGATCTAACTTGCCTCTCTAAATACCATCCTGACTCCCTGTCCCTCAAATCCTGGAGATAGACAGTTAACTCTCACTGTTTTAGGGTACATCTACACTACAGGGGGGAGTCGATTTAAGATACGCAAATTCAGCTACATGAATAGCGTAGCTGAATTCGACGTATCGCAGCCGACTTACCCCGCTGTGAGGACGGCGGCAAAATCGACTTCTGCGGCTTTCTGTCGGCGGCGCTTACTCCCACCTCCGCTGGTGGAGTAAGAGCGCCGATTCGGGGATCGATTGTCACGTCCCGACGGGACGCGATAAATCGATCCCCGAGAGGTCGATTTCTACCCGCCGATTCAGGCGGGTAGTGTAGACCTAGCCTCAGACTCCTCAAATCTGGCTGCTCCCTCACCACTAAAGTGAAACGTTGTCACTAATGACCTTCTTCTCTGTGACCTCGTCATCTTTGGTCTATATACTACTTTTGATACTGTCTCTTCCACTTTCTCCCCTTGGCTTCCAGCACACACCGCTTTCTTTCTTGCTTATTCTGCTTTGCTTGAACACTCCTTCACTGTCTCCTTTAATGGCTCCTCATCCTCCCTTTTCTCCTTTATTTGGATGACATCTCTTAGGATTCTGGACTTAGTCCTCCCCTTTTCTTTCTTTCTTTCTGTTCACTCATTCACTCACTGACTATCTCTGCATTCTATTTAACTATGAAAGTTAAAGTTCTGGATATACTTTTTAAGCATAGTCCTTCATGTTGCCTGTAACCAATCTCGGAAACTCTTTTTTCCTTTCCTATGCAATCACTGCTGCTCCCTGTGGACCTTTCCCCACCCATTGTGACATCATTTCCAACTCCAGAAACCTGCCACCTGCTCCATCACATGATATCCAGATTGGTACTTGGTATCTGATGGGTACTGGGGGGATGATACTCAGGAGCTGATCAATCAGAAATCAAAAGTAAAGCACTTGCAGCCCTAACTCTGGTGTGGTTTATATTTTCTGTAACATTCCTGGTTTTTCTGCTGTATGAACTGGTTCACCCTAGAAGGCTTTTTTTATATGTAAACTCCTGTTCTTTTGTAGGGCATAACTATTGCACAGTGAATAACGGAGGCTGTACTCATTTATGCCTGGCTACCCCAGGAGGCCGTTCTTGCCGCTGCCCTGACAACACAGTTGGAGTGGATTGTATAGAAAGAAACTGAGAGCTAAACCAGGAAATGTGTTAGAACAGAGTCTCCCTTTGGGAAAGTACTGTAAATAGTTCACAGCTATCGGCATAAAATGAAGACAGTAAAGATAAGCTCCATGCTGCTTACAGGGGGCAAGCCACAACACATATACCATAGCACAGCATGGTGGCATTCAGGTAAGTCTGTGCTGCCCAGGGAGGGTCCCACTCCCTGCAGCAGTACCTTCTTGCCTTTAAAGAGGAGCTTGGGGGCTCATTTGCTCCTGTGCTGGGCTCTGAACCTCCCAGTGAAATTATTGTACACTGTGTTTTATGGTGTGTCTCAAATCCTGAGGTGCATGAGAGCTTGGAATTTTGAGCACCACTGACTGCTATGCATTGGAGCACACAACGATTCAGCTACAAAATGGAATGCTGTAGCCCAGCATAGGTGCAGCTGGGTTGCAAATTCATCTTAGTTAGGCAGTAAGTCTGGGATCCAAAGGATGGTCAGTGGGTGCGTGAGAACGTCCTTTGGCAACATGAACTCCACAATGCTTCAATACACCCCCCTCCCCCCCCCCCCAGTTGCCAAAGCCCTTATATGTTAAAGCTACTCTCTCAAACCTTTTCTTTTTTGGCTATTGATAATGTTCGGGAAGTTAACCAATATGCTTTAGCACAGGGATAGCTCCTGTACTGGTTCATGTTACCTCTTCATACGGTGTGCAATCATCTTAATACCAGCAATACTTTAGCGGGTATTGTGAAATTTTCCCTGGATTTTCCCAAAAGAGGTTTATTTTTTGTCTTGCTAGTGGACACTTATTGAATAGCTTTTGGATATCTCCAAAGTTGAGACCCGGGATACAAATCCCAATTACTCATCAAAGAATAGCGATTGATTGGTGTTGTGTTTTTAAAGGGACACTGTCAAGTATTTTTTAAAATAGTGTTTACATTTCCTATTTTTGTGATACTATTTTATAAGCTTGAAAATGACACTTCAATTTTGCCCTACCGATTTTTTTTCTTTGTGACAAACCTGGATATTTTATTTTCTTACAGACCATGAACAACCATGACAGTTGAGTATTTGTTAGGCAACACTTTTGACAATCTCACAGTGCTTAAAAAAAAAAAAAAAAAAAAAAGCCCTGTTCATGTGTCAGTTTACAGTAAGGACAAAACATCTGTGCTGGAAATCAATGTGAAGATGGAGCGTGTCTCCACTGACAGCAATGTGTGCAGAGCAGTTAGGAAAATCCAGCACAGATTTCATAAGAGATTACACATTGTAATGATAAAACACTTTAATAAGCCTTGCTTCAGCAGACCATTTCTGGGAACAGGATTTAACTTTTGCTCCTGCTGCTCCAGGCAGGGTAGCTTATCTGCAGTAGAAGAACCAAATGTGATTGTGAGAGTCATGTATCTAAATATCTGTCTTTATAATCTCTTGGTCATGATAAATTACAATAAAAAACCCCAGGCTATAGTTAAAAAAACTGAGGCCGTTCTCCTCCAGATTATAACATTGCTATAACAGAGCCAATTTTGAGCTTGAACTATCTATTTCCTTTTTAATTATGTATTTATCACAAAAATATCAAATGCCATATAGAATGTTAACGTTTTTTGTGTAACTTTTAATAACTTTTAATTCAGTGTATTCATATACTTTAATGTCTTAAAACTGTAAATATCAAAAATGTGTTGAAATGAAGGTGCTTAATAACTATTCCTCCAGAATTATTCAAATATCAGGTGATACATTAAAGTTTACACTCTGTACAGCTATTTGTAGTACAGCCAATAAAGAATGTTTTTGTATAAAAATGTCTTTTGCCTGCAGTATCAAGTGGTGTCTTGTAGCCTTAAATTTTCTTATGGTGAATTTTAGGGCACCATGTAACTTGGTCACTGTGTAGACCAGAGTAAGATTTGCTCCCTGACTCCCACAATTTGATCCTAAAGCTCCAATCCTGCAATTGACTCCATGCGAGAGCACCTGGGCACCTGCAATTGCACTCCACTCAGGTATGGAGGTCTGCCTGAAAGCCATCCAGGATCAACTGCAAGAGTAGGGTCTAAATTAGACCATGCAGTTCAGACACACAGGGCCTGGTCCAAAGCCCATTGTAGTCAGTGAGAGTTTTTTCTGTTGACTTTGGATCTGGCCCATAGGCCATTGGATAAAGAGCCAATCTTAAAGCCATACAGGTTTTTTAATTGTACACATCTGTCTTTAGTGGATTATCGAAAAGTATATTTTAAGGAAAGATTTGAATGAAGAGGTTGGTCTGATAAGACTTATTGGCACCTATTCTATGTTCTGCTCTAGCTGTCACACATATCCTGAATGGTGTCTTACCTCCTTTGGGATCTCCCATTCCCAGATAACACTGAGTCTGAGTGTCATAAATATCACATAAATCTGTATTTAAAAAAAAAAAACCAATAACCCTCTACACAAGTTAAATTTGTATGTTGAACCTTAACTCTGCCCTCTTATGTGTAGGGGAAGTCCTGCAGTGACGGTATGTGGTCATATAAATAATGCCTTGACACAAGAGTGGCAGAATTAAGTTTGCACAGTCTTAACTTTAGTATTTTCTGACTTTAGACTGCTTAACTTTTTTCAATCTTAATTTTCTCATAAGATAGTGGAGGTTTTGTATGGCATTTCCTAGGTGTTTTGTATGTGTGTAAGACAAAACAGGAGAAGATCTAAAAATCACCTTCGCAGTTTGCCTAGACATTCTGGATAGGCGGCAGCAGGATGCCCAAAGTGAAACCAGGTTTTACAGACTGCTACGTTGAAAATATGAACACAGAGAGAGTTTTGCAATTTATTTCAGTGGCAGTTCAATCGTACTAAACCGTTACAGCTGCTCCTAGTATCCAGAGACAATACATATCCTAGGCTTCCGCACGATCAAGCAGCACTACTGGATAAACTGTTGTATGGTGATTTTTTTTTTTCATATTTTAAAACCTCTAGGAATGCTCTGAAAAATAAATACATGAAAGTAACACCTTCTTACTCAACAGATTTACTCCTAGTGTATTCAGAGTTGTATTGCCTGACTTGAATAAAACAAAGTTTTCACTGATATTCCTGTTAGCACTATATAGTCAATGCAGCTCAGAGGGCAGAAGCATGATTCTGTTCCTCCTTGTACATGGTGACCAGACTTGTTTGCTTAATTCCAAACCACTAGTTCTGTGCAAACCAACTAAAAGCAATGAGAGTATACAGGTGTCATTGAAGACCTAATCTGACCTGCAGAGTCTTTATTACTGATGTCATAGAGAAGGACTCAACTTGGGTCTTGGAGCTCAGACGGAGAAAGTCTGTTTTAAGTTATAAACCGAGCACAATTGATATGGAATCAAACACAACAAACGTGATGCCATTTTTATATAATCACTTTTTCAGAGTAAAATGGCATTTTAAAATAATCCCTGATGTAATCATTACACATGAATTACACCCCCACACCTGAAAAAAAACAGTAGTCTGTAAAGGGTAGTTGCTAGTGACTTGCAGTACAATCCTAACTAGACATATTTGATGTTTTAAATCAGAAAAATTAAAATGATTTATACTGAGGATAGAAGTTTCCACCTGGGGAAACATCATATAGAGGGTTTTCTTAGTGGCCTAAGCATCAGGTAAAGAATTCCTAAAGACCCTGCAACATAGGAATGTAGGAATTGCCAGACTGGATCAAAGCCAGGGTCCATCTAGTCCAGTATCCTGTCTCTGAAGCATCTTGTGCTAACCACTGTCAGAGGAAGGTTCAAGAAACACCATTGAAGGTAAATGTGGTAATCTGCCTAATCCTCAGCCCCTATGTAGGACTCATCCTAATCCTTAAGAGTTAGAGATTGGTTTAAACCCTGAAACATCAGATTTGAATCTTGCTAAATTCTTGGCCTCAATGAGATCCTGGGTCAATGAGTTCCACAGTCTAATTATACTTTGTGTGGAAAGAGTATTTCCTGTTATTAATTTTGAATTTGTCTTCCTAATAGGGTTGACTCAGCTTTTCATCCTTTTAGAGTGTACTGTTTGGGAGTATGTATAAAAATCTGAGTGTCTTGCTTCCTCTGCCTGAGCATTAAAGACCGCATGGCAAAAAATTAAGAACTTGCCCTGCTATTCCTGGTGAAATTTCCCTATCCATCTTCATCCTTGAGTGTTAAGTGCTATGCATCCAGTTGGCTCTCATCCTCCTCCCCGCAGGTAGCTGCATTTCAGTGGTGCTGATATATACATTATCTGTGAAGTGCTTTGGGTTGAAAGGTGCTGTACAAATTTATTATTTTATAAATGGTGAGTTTGGGATTGGAGATCAACTACCTCTTTCTCCTTGCGTGCTGTGGAGTATTAAAAAAAGGCTTGTCAAAGTTTAGATTTTCTTGCCTCTCAAAAGAAAACGAGGAAAATACTTCAAAAGAAAAGATTTGCAGGAGAGTGAAAACTCTGTAGGAGAATAGCTTTACTCAATGTAAAAAAGAAATTTAAGCGGAGAATGGATGGGGAGGACAAGGGTAAAATAGTTCTCATTTATTAGAGATGTCAGTTAAGCATTTTAGAAATACTTTCATTCAGATCTACTTGTAAAAGCTTCAAAATGTGTATTGTTACACTATGCTAATGTATTAAGCAACAAAAGGTGAATTCTGTTTCGCATTGCAGTTGTGAATCCACAGTACTTAGGAGCAGGATTTGGCCTTGTGGCGCTTTAAAATAGTGTCAGCAAAGTTCTGGAAAGAAAGGGAAATTGTTACTCAGCACTGAGTTCATCATAGTATCAGGCTAGTCAGGAGGGACCCATACAATGTAGTGCAAATAAAGCATAAGTGTTAGGACATAAAACATCTAATGGAAGATAAGTGTCTTAATCCTGTAGACTGCTTTTAAAATCTTTAACTGTTAAATCCACTTGCAGGGGCACTTTACCCTACATCGGGGGGTCACGAGGTTATTACATGGGGGGTTGCGAGCTGTCAATCTCCACTACAAACCCTACTTTGCATCCAGCATTTATAATGGTGTTAAATATATAAAAAAGTGTTTTTAATTTATAAGGGGGAGGTCGCACACAGTGGATTGCTATGTGAAAGGGGTCACCAGTACAAAAGTTTGAGAACCACTGCCCTACACAATAGGGAAGAAGCAATCACTTAAAGAAATAAATCTGAAAACTTGCCAGACCTTATGTTGCTGTGAAGTATGTCTCAAATTTTATACTATTTGAAATTATCCTTCTGAGAAGGTATCGGGGGTAGCCGTGTTAGTCTGTATCCACAAAAGGAGAAGAATACATCTAAACCTGACTGAAATTGTGGTTCTAGTCCTCATGCCTGCATGTGAGAAACATTAGGAAAGGTATGTCAATTGTTGTAGATTTGCTTTTGATTCCCATTGCTTATTATCTCCACGGAATTCACTTCTCATGGTGCTGCTAGCAGCCCAGGGTAGTTTGCAGAGGCCCAACATTTTCTTGGTTACTGTTCCAATTTGGCATGCATTTATCCGATTACACAATTTTGTCACAACACGTTAGATTTTAACTCGCATGAATATAATTAAGGATGATAGGTGATTTATTAGAGGATAAGAGGATGAATGGACCCTCAATGGCAGTGTCACATTGCATCAATTTAACTTTGGGTTGAATAGGTCTGTTTCTCAGTGCAACATTTCATAGTACTTTGCTCTGGAGATAGTTTGGCAGTAGTACAGAAATCTGATGGAAAATGAAGATGTTGCCATGAATTAGGTTGTGAAACATTTAAAGAAATAGACTGTACAATTTTAAGAAGCCTCCTGCAATTGTCCTGTTTATAAGGACTAAGTGTTACCTTCAGAATCTAAGATACGTATCTAGGGATTTGGCAGGAGTTTACATACTAACCACTTAAATCATCTGTGTTGTTCAGATTCTTCTCCACTTGAATTCTGCTGTTGGCTTTACTGGCACTTGTGTGAGGGTCTGCAGGTGAGGAAAATAGGAGAAAGATTCTCATGTTGTCCCCTCTAAATGTATTCATTAAAAGTACTGATTGATAGTGGACCCTCAGAAAGTTTAATTAAGCACTGAGTGGTTCAGCTACTTATGAGGTTCACTGAAGTGTTTTTCTAATATCCAACTGATACAAAATAATTGTGAAAATTATTCTGTTCTAAGCCGGATAGGGGTAATAGCAGTAAATGCTGGTCTGCCTTTGATATTTTATTGTAGCAGGATGTTGGAATTAGAGAAGGGGAACAACCTCACTAATCACAAGTAACCAGCACAACTCAAATATAAATTATTTATAGACAATGGTAGTCTACACCAGAGGTCCCCAAACTGTGGGCCGCACCCCCTAGGGGGGCATGGAGGAACATTGGTGGGGGCACAGCAGGCCCAGGCCAGCCCCCATGGGGAGTGGGGAGGGAGTGCCACCCAGCCCCCCTGCCAGCTCTGAGCTCCAGACCCAGCCGAAACATCTACACCAGCCGTTCTCAGCCTGCGGACCCCATGCAGCCCAGTTAGCACACGGCTGCGGCCCAGCTCAGCTGTGTGCTAAAGGCTGGTCACATGCCAGGGTCCCAGGTTCCCGGCTGCCTGGCACGGAGGGGGGATGGGTCTGGGCTGCCCAGCCGGTCTGGGGTCAGGGCTCCCGGCCTGCCCCGCAGGGTCGGGGGTCCAGGGCAGCTGCCCAGCCCCACAAGCTCTGAGCAATGAGGCCAGAGAGAGAAGGGTCAGACAGCTGAGCTGAGGGTTTCTGGGCTGGAATCCAGAAAGTGGGCAGGCCTGGGTTCCCCTACCAGCCACTCGGTGAGTGGCACCGAGGCAGTAAGTGAGCGGACTGCCTGGGACTGTTGAGGGCTAAACCTCCCCCAGAAGAGGGGAACATGGACAATCACACTGCTGGAGGGCTGGGCCATGAAGAGGATGCTGTGGTTCCTGAGGCTGTGGGAGGAGCTGGAGGCAGATGGAGTGACTGTGCAAACCATGGATGGGGGGCGCCATTGGCCTTGAGATAATCCCCAGAGTATTAGGAGGAAGTGCCAGTCTGGCGGTGAGTGGTGTGCCCCACGACAGTAAGAGCAAACAATGTATTCTATGGATCTAGCCCCTTTTTCTGTTTGACAATTATCTGTTTTTACAACGGTACTTATCGTTTGAAATTGTGACTGATGGTTGTTTGAAATGAACGGGAGACCTCGCTGGCCCTGTGTGGCCTCTTTGCAAACTCTGTCATGACTACTGCCTCAAGTTCTTGTTCACAATTCACTGTTTGTACCATGTGATCGGTCACTCAGAGTGTGGGGGTCTTTTTTTTTTTTTTTTTTTTTTTTTTTAAATACTCCCTGACTGGATGTTTTGAAAGCAAGCAAAGGTTATGAAGGGATTATTTATCAAATATCTTTTACAGGCAGACATGCATATGCTCTGTCACAAGATGAACAACTTTCTGTAGTGGCTGAAAGCAATTTACCAACTGTAGTCTTCAGGGGCACTGCCACTGACTTTTCTAAATTGATGCATTGCACAGGTGACTCTTAACCTGGGAGTTTAGGGTTTGCCAATAAAAAATATTTTAATGTTAGTCATGAATTAATATACAGAAAAGGAAAGTCTTCCTTTGGGGAAGATGGTTTTTGGGGGTGATTCAGTTCCTGGATGTGCAATCTTGCTTAGAAACACAACTAGTTGTTCCCTAAAATATGAGGCTTTTCAGATAAATTAGCATTAGGCAGCTTTGTGAAATTAATCTGTAGTTTCTTTATTCAGTTCTAGTTTAAAATGCAACCAAAAGGTCTAAAATGTTTCTTGCACATTAAATACAGGATTTGGTGTGAGAATCAGTCTGTCTCAGTAATGAAACAAGAAAATTTCACGTCACATCTTTAGTGAAGCCAGTTATGTTCCTCCAATTATGTACTGTAATTTATATATCTTCCACCTTAGGCTAAAATTTTATTTAACTGAGGAAACACAAAAAGGAAATGGTTGCGATTATTCATAAGCCAGTATTTAAAAAAAAAAATTGAGCAAGAAATGTTCAGTATCCGTTTCCTCAGTATTGACTGACTAGTTCAGGACTACCCAAATGTACAATGGTGCCAGCTCTCTATTGTATCCTGAGCATCAAGACACTTGAAATTTTTCTCTTAAAACCCACAGTTCCTGCCTGAGAACCTCAGCCTGTGCTTAAATAAAGGACATTTCTAGCCATCATGGTTGTAGAGCGGTCACATTTTCTAGCTTCACAGTTTAAACACCAGAAGACGCACAAGAACTTGTTCCACAGGGTGACTGGCCTGTTTAAGGGAAGATGGGCCTAGTCTCTTCTCTCCCCCTTTCCCCCCCAATGCATGATTAGCTCATCTCCTCAGGTGGGGGGGGGGGAATGAAGATCATGTGACCCAATCAGCCCTTTATCTAGATAAGATGGAGGCCTAGCTAGAAAGAGGAAGTGTTGTTTCAGCAGAACAGCAGTACATGGCTGTCGAAAGGCCGTGAAGAGCTGGAAAAAAAATGCAAGGCAGGCAGAGGCCTGTATCAAAGGCTCTAGGTAGGAAGGCCGGGGAGTGCCTGTTTGGGAAAAAGCAGGGAGCCCAGAAGGGGCTGAAAGGCAAGCTCAGGGGGTGCACAGAAAAAATTAAAAGAGAAAACACAGGTTCCTTGGGAAGGAGGAGCTGGGCCTAGTCTGTGACTGGGACAAAGACATGTTTTGTTCCCCAGAAAGGGTGGAATTTTCTTAAGTATGTAGCTGGAGGGCCAAATCAGAAAGGAAAACTGAGGCAGGAGTGCTGCAGAGCCACCCCATGCCGTGAGGGGATGTTCTAGAGGCAGAAACCCAGTAACAGGACCCAAAATGTGTGTTGTGTTTTGTTTGTTTGTTTGTTTGTTTGTTTAAATCTTATAATTTTGAAGCTAGTCTCATGATTTTCTGAATGCTTGGGGTTGGTAATACTGTTATTCTTGCGAAGGAGCATTGTCTAGTGATTAGAATGCGGGAACTGGGAATCATGATTCAGTGCCAACTCTGCCATTAGCGTAATGTAGGACATTAGACCAATCACTAGAGCCCAAAGATTCACTATTTTATGGTGCCTCATCATCTGGATGCCCACCTTCAAACATGTACAGACGGACTTTTTTCAGAGGGGCTGAGCACCTACGGGTCTTAACTTGAATTAGAGTTGTGTAGAGTTACTATATTTAAAAATTTTTTAAAAAAGGACACTCCACGGGCCCTGGCCCCGCCCCTTTCCCAACCCTGGCCCCGCCCCAACTCTGCCCCTTCCCCAAAGTCCCCGCCCTAACTCCCCCTCCTCCCTCCCAGCCACGCGAAAAGCGCTGCCCGAGCGCTACCAGCTTCACGGTTTGCCGGGCAGCCTCCAGACCCTGTGCCCCCGGCTGGACGCTTCCCCTCCTGGGCTCCAGCTGTGCTGGGGAAGCGCTGGCCGGGGGCGCAGGGTCTGGAGGCTGCC
>NC_048300.1:73707378-73753253 GCF_013100865.1 Trachemys scripta elegans
GGAGCAGAGCAGCTGGTGCCCGGGAAGGGAAGTGCCCGGCCGGCGGCTCGGGGTCCGGAGGCAAGGGGGCTGCCCGAAGCCGGTAACGCTGGCTCGGGCAGCTTGGCTCTTAAACAGAGCCGAAGTCTGAGTCAGGGGAGGAGCAGAGCAGCCGCGGGAGAGGAAGTGTCCGGCCGGTATTTTTCCCGGACATGTTCGGCTTTTTGGCAGTTCCCCCCGGACGGGGGATTGATTGCCAAAAAGCCGGACATGTCCGGAAAAAAATGGACGTATGGTAACCCTAGAGTTGTGGATTCTCAGCACCTTTTTTTTTTTTTTTTTAAAAAGAAAAGAAAAAAAATCAGGCCTTTGGTGTCACAAGTTGGGCACTCAAAATCAGTCTTTGTTTTAGCTCAGGCTTTCCTCGATTTACCACTCTGTAAAATGGCTATAAAGGCTTTACCTCAGATGGGTGTTGAGGCTTATTTAAGAGGTTCTGGGAGATCCTTATGTGAAATACAGCATGCTCACGCAAAGCTGGTGTGTGACGGTCACCCACTCTGTGAAACCTATTCCCAGCAGTTTTGGAGACATACCCATAGACTGGATGAGTATAATGCCTAGAATCAGGTTTGCAAAGAGAATTCTTGTTTACATCATCTAAACTTTCTTCCACTAATATTTGTTTAAAATAAGCTGTTTTCATGTAAATTAACTTGCTAGCATATTCATGGCAAGTGACCATATGCTGAGTCGTGTTGTTTCATTGTTTCCTTACATTGCCGCCTCCTGTCTGTAGCCAGCTGTTGACTCATATCTTATACTTTAGGCTGTAAACTGTTGGTCAGAGGCCATCTTTTTGTTCTGTGTTTATACAGTGCTAGCAAAATGGGGTCCTGGTCCAGGACTGGGGTAGGTAGGTATTGCCCCTTTTGTTGTTGTTTGCATAACAGCATCAACATGCAAAAGCCAACTCAATTTTTATATAGCTACCTTTAAAATTTCAAATATTTGCTTATTTTAATAAATGTCATGTTACCTGTCACATCTTGTGCTCCGCAAACAGAAGCTTGGTGACTGCTTTGCATGGGTTACATTCCTCATGTAATGTCAATTGAATCCACTGGATGCTCGTAAATATCATATGCTGCTCTAAACAGCACTTTTCCTGCCCATCTTAGAACTAAATTAGCTAGTAAGCAAGTCACAACCTTAACTATAGCAGAGCTCCTGCTCCACAGCACCTTTCAGCTGGAAGACAGAATAAAAGTAGCAGACCAATGGTAGGGAGCATTGGTCTGCTACTATCTTAAGGTTCCCAAACCAGTAGGAGAAAAGCAGTTAGTCAGCAAGGGCTTTCCATCACGAGTTAGTGTTTGTCACAAGCAAGTAAAAAAACTCTCCAGCCTGGAGGTCCAGCTCACCCTGTGTGGATTTTTCCTTCTCCAAGGCATTCTGCCCTGCCTCTCCAAAGTACCCACCTCAGACCTTTTCATCCTGAGCCCTTGTAAAAGGGAGAAGGATGCTGAGTTAACTACTTGTCCACTGGAGGTCACAGTGCTGCTATACCCCATTACAAGTTTAGTCACTAACTCCCTTACCACTGCTCTGTTTTAACCCATATAGTTGTTGTTAGAGCAGGGGTTGGCAACCTTTCAGAAGTGCTGTGCCAAGTCTTCATTTATTCACTCTAATTTAAGGTTTCGTGTGCCAGTAATACATTTTAACGTTTTTAGAAGGTCTCTTCCTATAAGTCTATAATATATAACTAAACTATTGTTGTATGTAAAGTAAATAAGGTTTTTAAAATGTTTAAGAAGCTTCATTTAAAATTAAATTAAAATGCAGAGTCGCCCTGACTGGTGGCCAGGACCCAGGCAGTGTGAGTGCCACTGAAAATCAGCTTGTGTGCTGCCTTCGGCAAGCGTGCCATAGGTTGCCTACCCCTGTGTTAGAGCAACAAGAGTTGGTCAGTAACTATTTCTGACTCAGGCCTTCCATGCGGGAGGGTATTAATCCATGCAGTTTCCTCCTAGTTCTGTCTGATGGGATTTATTTCCAGACCCAGGCAGCAGGACTGCCAAATGCCCCACATCTCTCAACACACATGCCTTGGGCAGCCCTGTCATGCCTGCCTGCCTGCAACTCAGCCAGAATCTCATGCACAGGGCTGAGCTGCAGTTGTGCCTTCTATCTGCTAGCACTTGTGGTGCCTAGCTCCCTGATCAGCAAGTGTCACCTCTTCCTGCTGCAACCTACCTAGAAAGGAGCAGTGGTGGATGGTAGAGCCTACAGGAAGGGGTGTCAGCAGTAGCACGGAGGGAGTGGCCCAGTATTGGGACCAGGCTCCCTCACCTTCCTCACAGCAAGATGCACCAGGCTCCAACGAAGTACACCAGCAGCCAGCCACTCCTTTCAAGAGCATCCACCAGCCATCCGACCATCAGCACCCCTTCAGCACCAGTCACCCACAGCCATGGCCAGCCTCTCCCAGCACCCTGAGTGCCATCTCAGCAGCCAGACAACAGCCCTAGGCACCTCTAGAGCCATAGACAGCTGCCAAACACCAACCCACAGCACCTGCAGACCAGTGATGTGATTTTTATCTGGGCGTGGAGCCCATCTCATGATGAGCAGAGAAGATTCAGAGGGTTAGCAACTTTGAGCTCTTTGATTAGTTGCTCACCCCACTTACCTGTCTCCTGTCAGAGCAACCACTCAGAGCTGCTTTTGGCAGAAGCCATTTTCACAAAAGAAGGGGAGGGAGTGAGGAGCTCTGCATTTCAGCACGGCTCCACTCCCTCCTCACGCCTCCCCTCCTGTGGGCAATGGGCACAGGACATTCCCCTCTCCCTCCCTGCAGCACTGGGCCTGCAAAGGGACAGAGGAGGTTGAAGAGCCACTAGAGCTGCCCCAGCCTGAAAGGGAGAGATGAGACCCTGCTGCAGCCCTCCAGGCCAAGGGGAAGGGGATAAAGGGCCCCCCAGAAGGAGCAATGGTGAGGTTGGGGGTGGGGCTAAGCTGCTGAGGAGGGGGCTGGGGCAATGTGGGGGAGGACAGGCAGAACCTGTGTGGGCACAGGGAGGACAGGAGTGATGGGGAGGTTGGGAGCAGAATTAATTGCTGGGCCAGGGATGAGATGTGGGGGTGAGTTCCTACAGCAGGAGCCAAAATCACCTTGTCAGTACATTTGGGGAGAGTGGGTGATGCTAATTGTAACACACACTGGAGATGGGAAGGTTCAAAGCAACCAGGACAGACCAAATAAACCCACAATAGTCCTTTAAAAATAATCTTACTAGCAGAGGTGATACCTGGGGGCGTGGGCATGCAGCATCAAGTGCCTTGCCCCAGATTGGCCTGCCTGTGGCGGAATGAGGGGGCTCCCTTCACCTGCTCTGCCTTCCCCCTGGCACACTTGGCCCCTGTCCCTGGCAGCTGGGCCTGGGTGAGGCGCAGTAGGGGCAAGACCAGCCGCTTCTCGTGCTGGCCACTCAGGGTTACCGCTCTGTGCAGTGCGGCGGCTGCATGCAAGAACCTGACTGAGGTGGCATCCCTCGGTGGGGGCAGGCTGCCCCCGCCCAGGCCCAGCTGCTGGGGACAGGGTTTAAGCAAGCCAGAGACCCCTCTTTCTCCCCCAGCCAGGGCCATCCTTAGGCATACACAGCTGTGTAGGACAGCCAAAAATTTGGGGCAACCCTGGGTCTTCGTGTCCACTCTCCCACCTCTTTCTATCCCTGTTCTGACCCTTCCTGCAGGCTCCCACAGCTGCAGCTTGGTGAGTCTTCCTCCAGAGGGGATCTAGTAACTTAAAAGTGAAAAAACCTTCCAGCCTGCCAGACCTATTAGCGCAACACTGAAACTGTTAAAGAGTCATTCAAGTCGTAATGAAGCCATTTAACAGGCATTTGCCAACCCCCAGGTATATACTGTCCGTTTCTGAATTTACTGACAAAAACAGTTGTGCATGACTATAATATTTATTCGAAACATGTTAGTCTACAGGACCTTAGTTTAAAATGTGCTTTAAAAATATTTCATTAGTGTGTTGCTGAAGATAAAATCAATCTCTAAAAAAATCTTTGCATAGATTTTTAGACACACAATCTGAGTATTCCTCTTTAGCCTTAAAGACCCTGCTGCAGCCCTCCAGGCCAAGGGGAAGGGCCCTTCCTTGGATCTTCAGACATAGTTGTTTAAATAAATCCTTCAAAGGACCACCCTTATCTAAAATACAAATTTTAATTTTAATTACTATAGCACAAAAAACTTGCTTCCAAAGTTTTCCTGTCCTTTCCATCCATCCTTTTCTCCCTTCACACCCCTGTTGAAGAGCCCTTAAAGGGACAACACCCCTTTTCTGCAAGATAACTGGATAAACAAGTAGCAAAATCAGTACCTTAGTATGATATAAAATCCTTCATTATACCTAAAATCTTTGGAAACATTTTTTAAAGTTGATGAAATTTCATAAACATGTCTATTGTTATGGAGATCACACAAAGTAAATTAGTGTTCCCTTTTTCTAAAAGCAATGAACATAGTTATGAACACACTAAACCTCTGTAACTGATTAATTTAAAATGTTTTTGTTTCAGTGAGTTAAATTTTTAGTAATTTGGAATGATTATTTTATGAAGGCTTAAGAGTGCATTTAAAATATAAAATCATCTTAGAAATACTGATTAAGACTCTAAAACAGAAGAGCTGCAAATATTCCATAATATTTAATGTTGTATTCAGCAGGACAGCTGATTTGCCCTTACTATCAAGTTTTCGCAAATAAATCTGACAAACTTCGGGGTATATCAAAAAAAAAACATGACACTTTTTATTCCCAAATTTAGTGCTTTTAATTAGGTACCTTCTGCATGTCCAGTCTTCATCTTCTGGCATGCATTGGAAAACATGCTCCATTTCCTTTAGAAAGAAATTGCAGAAGTGTGTCTTACTTTTTCCCTTTTTTTCCGAATGTCATTTGCTTCATTTGGGTTCAGGGATTTGGCTGGAAGGTGTTGATGTGGGGAGGGAGCGGAGGGAGACAGTGGGGAGAGGGAGGTGCGGGAGCCTGGGCAGAGTGGGGGCGGAGCCTGGGGCAGAGCAGGGGTGGAGTATGGGTGGGGGGCCACAGGCAGAAAAGGTGGGCTGGGGAGCTAGCCTCCCAAGCGGCAGCTTCACCCACGGCCCATGACCGCAGGTAAAAGCGGGTTGGCTCCCGCACACCCAGCACGTGCTGCAGTCTCCTTAGGCAGGGGCCGTATTCAGAGATGAATGCGCCAGCGCTGCACATTCTGCGTGAGGGAGAAATTACGGGGGTCTCTGCGGGAAACGGTGACTCGCCGCCGCTGTGAGGTGAGACGGGCGTTTCGGTATCCTTTGCTACCTCCCCCCGGACTGCGAGCCCAGGCTGCCATCGGACATAGGGGCACCAGTTTAATAATACTGTGTAGGGCCCCATAAATCCTAAGGACAGTCCTGCCCCCCGCACACTTCCGTCTCGCTCAGCCACTGACCCCAGCAGCTGGGTCAGGGCAGGGCGGCACCGCCCCAGCCAGGCTCTCTCAGGCAGCTGCTGTGCTGTGCCACACAGAGCAGCAACCCAGAGCAGCCAGCTTCAGCCATGGGAGAAGCAGCTCTGTCCTGCTCCCCATCTGGGCCTGGCTGGCAGGGAGAACAGCCCAACATGCCCGGGGGGAGGTGGGGAGAAGGGGGGAAGTAGTGGGAGAAGGACAGAGCCCCTCTCACCTGAAGGTAACATGGGGTGGGGAGAGCATGGTAGCCCCAGGCTGGGTGCAGGGATGGGGAGGGGGGGATCACTGGGCAGAGGAGACCCATGGGGTGGTCATGTGTCCTCACTTTTATATTGTGCTGCTGCCCCACTAGTGGGGAGGTACAAGTCATCTGTTTACTAGTTTGGGGCTCATCATGATTTTGGGGGGCTTGATGTTGGCAATATTACAGCACTTTCAGTTACTTCAGCATTCACCTAGCTTCTTTCCCTTTCTCACTGCCCCCCCACCCACCCATCCATCCAAAATCAACCAGCTTCCCTAGCCATCCCTACCCACAGCTGCCATGTTTTATACAGGCTCATGTTCTGCCCTTACCACTGCCTTGAGCAGAGTGGATTGGTAATAAAGTGAATTTTGTCATATGCATATCAATACATGTGCACATTAGCTCATGTGATTTGCATGAAATGTCACACAGGGAGGTCACTCTCTTGCATCTTTATTTGTGTGACGCTGTGATCTGCCGGGCCTTTTCCAGACACCCTAGTAACTGGTAGGGTCAGCTTTTGTAAGATTCTGAGCTGAATGAAAGTGCATTGGCTTACAGTCTCCTGGCTCAGTGAGGGGTATCAATACAGATAGTAGGTAAAATTCAGAACCATTGCACCCACTTATACCTGTCTGATTGGAATCAGTGGTCCCTGTCAAGAAGATTTTTCTTCTGCCACTCCTTAGTGGCCCTGCCAAAATAACTTTTACTCAGGATGCTTTGATTAAAGCAAGAGAAATGTTGGCTTGACACCTAAGGGCTAAATCTTGCATTATGAAGTCAATACTTACTCCAGCAAAATTGCCATTAAATTCAGTGGTGATTTTGGCTGAGTACAGACTATAGGATTTGGCTCTAAAGTATTAAAAAAATACACTTTTAGTTGCATATTTAGAATATATATGCCTGTGTAGTTTAAAATTGAGGTAAGAAAGCCATCAGGAATTGTGCTATGCATCTTAACTTCCTTTTCAGGTAAAAATCTTTTATCTAGAGTTTGTCTCAATTTGCACAAAATTTTAAAATGTCTCTCAATTCTTGTAGCGTTTTTCTAAAAGGTGGTGAAGGGGGCCCCCTACAGGCTGCTCTGTACCACTTCAAGCCTATAAAATGGTCTCTTCTTGAGCATGCTGGTAACAATACTGTGCAGAACTGCAAAGACTGCTTGATTTAAAGCCTTTACAGAAAACAATTGTTAATAATACAGGATAACTACCATGACACCAATGAAACCATAAATTCTTTATTAAAGTTAAAGGCTGAATTGTAGTTCTACAATTGCTCTAAGCATGTTTTAAAAGCCTATAGAATAAGCAATTTACTGCATGGAAATAGTAACAAATTATTTATAAGCTTTTGATTAAAACACTTACAAAAGGGCTGAACCCTAGAGGTGCTCAGACCCATATTGGTTGACTTCAACTTGGTCAGGCAAGTATTAGGAATGAACCCTTAAAGAGTTTACTTTTTTTAATACTCCTTTAACAGACAAGTGCTGTCAGTTTTTGGACTTTAGCTAATGCCACATGAATCAGTTTTTTATAATACGTTAAACAAACATATAGCCAATTATTTACTGCACCTAGTGCCCGATTAAACATATTTTGTTTGTTCAGCCCAAACTGTATATAAAGTAACAAAAATAATTGGCTAAAACTGTGCACCTCCTCTCAGGAGCGTTCACCACAGATCACCACCCTCCTAGCTATTATGTGGTTGCAGTTCCCTGTATAGACTGTGGAAGATAGGTGTTTTGAAGAGGGACTTGAAAGAGGATAAAGTGGTGGCTTTAGGGATGTTAAGAGGAAGCTTCCAGGTGTGGCATAGGTGGAAGTGCTCATCAGAAAAGCAGATGTTGCTGGCATCACTGGTAGAGCAAAGGTGATAATAGCTCTGCCCTACCTAGGTAACCTAAGCTGTGAAGGCTTTGAAAGTAAGGATAAGAGTTTGTAACTGACAGGGTTACCATACATCTGGGTTTTCCTGGACATTGCCTCTTTTTTCATCCTCCACCTTTTGTTCGGGTAGGTTTATCAAACAGGTAATGTCAGGGGTTTTGCAGAGCAGTCGTTGCAGCTCAGAAAGGAGGAGGCACTGACTGATGGCTGTTGCTGCATTCTTGCCACTGACAGGGGGCGACACTGTCCCCACACCTCCAGTGAATACTCCTAACACAGGTACTCCTCCAGCATCCCCCAAATAACCCTTCCAGTACACACACCTCTCCTGCACTCTCCAGGTAACTCCTCCAGTACACACATACCCCTCCAGCATCCCCTGCAACACTCCCAAATACCACTGCCAATACACCTCCACCCCCACTGCACCCCTTCATGGGTTCCTTCCAGCACCCCACTGGTACTACTCCAGTGTGTACGTGTGTATACCCACACACACACACACCGCCAGCAACCCTAACTGTACCTTCCCTCAAGCTCCTCCTCACCTCTCCACATCTCTCCTCCTCCCCCGGCTCTGCTGGCAGTGTCCTCTTTTGGAGAATCTGAAATATGGTATCCCTAGTAATTGACACAGTGAGAGAGGTGGAACCGTAGACTTAAAGAGGAGGGTGACATAGCAAGATGATCTTTTGAATGGACTTGAGGGGAGGCATTGAGGCCAGAAAGGAGGAGGAGATCAGGGCTCGGACAAGAATTTTGGCAGTGTGCGCAGAGAGGAAAGGTTGGAGAGGTGTAGGTCTACATTCCCTCCCCTACCAGGTCTACACTACCACTAACGTGGGTATGTATAATGTCAGTCTGGCATGTGGATAAGCCACTCCCGATCCCAAGTGATGTAAGTGATCTCAGCCTACTTCTCTCGCCAGCATAGCTACCGCCTCTCGTGGAGGTAGATTTACTATGCTGAGGGAGAGCTCTCTCCCATCAACAGAAGGTCTTCAGCAGATGCACTTAAACAGTGCAGCTGTGCCAATGTAGTTTCTAGTGTAGACTAGCCCTAAGATATGGGTCTCTTCTCCTCTTAATCCACACATCCAGGCCAACAACCAAAGGTGGAGCCAAGATTAGGGTCTTGTATGACAGGATAGATGGTGGTGCTGTCCACTATGATAGAGACAGGGGACAGGTTTTCAGAGGAAAGATCAGGTGCTCCATTTTGGCTGTGTTCATGTTACTCAATAGCTAGACATTCCCAAGGAGATGACAAAAAACAGCCTGCGATAGTCTATACGGCATTGTCTTGCCTTTGAGTGTATCCCAGAAAACATGGTCATTGTAACAGATAGAACTAAGCATCACTGGTGTAGCTGAATACTAATGGTGCCTTTGTATTCCTGGGGCACAGACAGAAGTGTCACCAAAGAAAGATAATGGATATCCTAAAAACTCAAATAGTAGGATAAACAAAGGCATTCAAAGATAACTTGCTATGGTCTGGAATTTTAAGTACTTTGTTGTTTGAACTAATCCAATATACTAACGTGTAGATGAGGAGTCAAAGAGAGAAGATGTGGTTGTAGCTGTGTCAGTCCCAGGATATTGGAGACAAAGTGGGTGATCTGAAGAATGGCTCTGTGTAGCTCAAAAACTTCTCACACTCACCAACAGAAATTGGACAAATAAAAAATATTGCCTCACCCACCTTGTCTCTCCATGAAAGAGGAAGCCAACTGTCAACTTGAATGGATAAATTCTAATAAAAGGTCAATATGGATTTTGGAGTGTTATTCTTCCCCACACCTAGGAATTGGAAAAGGATTTTCCTAGATGTGAACTGAACCCCAGAGATGGAAACCTTTCCAGTGGCATGTAACAAAGGAAGACTCTCAGTTCTGAAAAAAAGATGTTATCTGAAGGCCAAGTAATTGCTGTCCCATTCCTTCATACGAAGCCCAAGTAGATAGGTTATGATCCACAGAGAAATGGGAGGTCGGGAAGTAGAAATTGCAGAGATTGCACAATCACCTGAAATATAGTGGCAAATACTTTTTTGCAAAGAATTGTTCACCACTTGCATGGAGTTCAGTATCAGATATTTTCACACTGCATTTCTCTAGTGAGAAACCTACGGCCAGACTGTCACACTCCCCTGGTATAATTATACTACTATAGTTATACAGGTATAACTCCTTGGGTGGAACATAAGCTAAACCAGGGGTTCTCAAACTGGGGGTCATTACATGGGGGGTTACGAGCTGTCATACCCTGCTTTGCCTCCAGCATTTATAATGGTGTTAAATATATTAAAACGTGTTTTTAATTTATAAGGGGGGGTCGCATTCAGAGGTTTGCTATGTGAAAGAGGTCACCAGTAAAAAGAGTTTGAGAGACACTGAGCTAAACTGAAAGGCCATTTCTACAAAGGAAGTTCTGGTATAACTATAGTGGTATAATGATACTGGTAAATATCCCTGTGTCGAACAGCCTTAAGTGCTTTGCTAATTGAGTGACTCCAGATGGATCTACTCAGCTGTGACAGTGAGCAAGAGAGAGATTTTCTACCTACTGTATTTTTAAAATTGCCTATGCCCTTGCAGAAAAGCATGATCAATGTTTCTTTCTCTTAACTGCTGTTCTACATGAAAGAGCATTAAACATATTCTGCAGTTGGCCCTTTCTTGATAGCGAATGACTTACTTGGTTAATGCATATGAATTCTAGTGTAGGCATACCCGATATGGGCCTCAGTCCAATAAATCACAATAGCTACCACGGAAAGGTCAACTCTAGAATATCAATTAACTAGCTGTAAAATAACCAATTAATTTGAGGTTAAAAAGTCTAGTGTCAACATACCCACGGTGTGTTGAACTATACCAGTTTGGCATGCTTGTAGTTTCACTTCTTCTGAAGCATCCAGTATACTATTGGTCAATGCTGGGGACAGGATGTTGGGTTAGATGCACGAGTGGTCAGGCCTGGAACCATAAATCCCCTCTTCTATTCATTCTTTGCCATCACATTTTGAGGAAGAGTGGAAATGGGTTTCTGCAGAGATGAGTGTATGTATTGTCTGCCATGACCTTGTCTTGATGGAGTGGTGGGTACTCCATGTCTTTTCCAGTGCCTTTCCCAGCAACTTATTGTAGCAATTCAGTTGATTATTGAAATGTTGAGACCTGCTTAAGCAAACCTACAGGGACAAATTCTGCTCTGTTATACCAGTACAACCTGTCTAAGTGTGGTTGCACTGGTGCAAATGAGAGGAGAATATAGACTATTGTTTCAGCATCTTTGTCCTAATGAAATTAACCTAAACAAGTTAAACTGAGATTCTGATAACCCATCATACAAATTTGTCCAGTATTCCAATAGACCATCACATTGTCTTTGAGCAACCTTAACTAGAACCCTTGTGCATATGCATTATGATAGTCTTAAATTACATGAGCACATACTATTTTTCCATTCTGCTCCGTTAGATGCCTAAAACCCTTTGTGATTCTGGTTCAAAAGGAGGTGTTAGGCTTGCCTTTTAAAAACAGATTCTGGGAGGTTTGAGAGAACACAAAAGGACATGCTTTTTGACCTTGGGAATATTTTGACCTGCAGACCTGAACAAAGGAGGAGAGTTGTCTGCAGGAGTTAAAGGAGACTCCATGACTGAAAAGAGAAAATGGAGTCAGAGGAGTGGGGTCCAAAAAGGGGGACCTGTTACTCCCCTGAAGGCAATGACCAAACCCCAAAGAGCAGTGAAGACACTGAGGGAAGGAATGGCATACAGGTGAGTGATTTAGTTGGAGTTTGCGGAAGAATTTCTTACTTGCTTCAACTGTCTTGTGTCTCTAATTAATTAAACTATAAACTGGAGTACCCGTGATGGTGGAGCTCTGGGGAGGTTTCTTGGGCAGTCAGCAGCAGTTCTAAGGACCTAGGGCAGCTGGACCACAGGATCCCATTCCCTAGAATTGGTACCAGGGGATCTGTGTCCAGGAAGTGTGCCCAAGAGAACAGATTATGGCTACAGCCTGCCCAGCCCAGAGGGAGCTTGAAAGCACCTGGATCCAGAGTCTGGGTCTAAACATGGCTGCCTGACTGGTGGGAAGGGGGGAGAGGCGGGGGCAGGAGGGGTCAGCCAGGTTTGTGACACTATGCACTGAGGGCATTCAGCTTTTATCTTACTCTGCTTAAGGACAGTGTTAACCTCTTCTTAGCAACCACTGGACCAGATCTACACACCTGCTGCTGGCCTATATAACATGAATTGGTGGCTCTGGTTCAGTTTTCTGATGGATAGGTGTTCATATCATAAAAATCACCATGATAATTGACTTGTCACCTTTTTCAAACTCACTGGAAAGGGGCGTGGAGTATCAGAGGTTTTGAACCAGCTGATCTCATGATGTGGGACTGGGAGCAGCATGAGTAATGGTCTCATTGCATTAAAGGACAATGCCCCATACCATAGTAAAGTCTTGGAGCCCAGAAGACCAGATTGAGGGTTAGATCATTTTAATAAACACAGTTGGGAGCACTACTTACCACTAGGTGGAAGTGTAGTAACATAATTACTACAGCATTTGTCTGTCTGCTTGCCAACCCAGCACCAGTGTGGAATAGGAGTGCCCAGAGCCTCTCATGGTCATGGACCTAGGCTAGACAGTTGGATTTAGAACCAGAGACAATTTGCAATTTGATGTTAAATGATAGAAAAATGAAACTCACTAAGTGTGATGAATGGAGTTTCAAGTTTAAAGCCACTTGTACAGAAATTAAGGTTTTTATTATGACACAGAATGAAAAGATGCATATTAATCCAAATTCTTGGAAATTTTAAAATTGTTTTTCAGAAACCCTTGAGTTGGGACACTCAAATTAAAATAAAGTAGCAGAAAAACTAAAACTGATTCATAGCTAAATGTGATGGGACAAACTCATTATAATGAAGTAGTGTTACTGGCAGCCAGACACTAGCAACAGTAATCAAGTAGTATTATCAGCAGGAATATTTTAGGCATTTTATCATTATGTACATTTTGCTGTAACATCTATGTATTAAGAGTGTAAACTTTTGTGGGCAGGGACTGTCTTTTGTAAGATGTATCTACAGGGTCTGACATAATGGGACCTTGATTCCTGATTAGTGCTTATAGATGCTACTGTAATAAAAATGTCTGAGTGCAGTACTGTTTAGGTTCTCTATGCAGGTTGTATGCTCCCAAACTATTCCATAACTGCACTGATCTTTGTAGTAAATCCCAGATAAACTGCATTGAGGCTGAGAGCACATCAAGGTAAAAAACATTGTAAGGATTGATGTAATTGTTCCCCTAAAAGTGTTATAAACCCAGGAAATTTAGAGTTGAGGTTAAAACTCAAAGACACAAGTACATGTTAGGGCATTCAAACAACCATAACTGTACCTTGCAGTGACTCCATGCCATAATATTAGAGCTGGCTGAAAATTTTCCAGCGGAACAGTTTCCTGTCAGAAAATGCAGATTCCAAACATTCTGTGGGAGCACATTGATTCAGTTAAGGATCAGGGGGTAGCTGTGTTAGTCTGTATCTACAAAAACAACAAGGCGTCTGGTGGCACCTTAAAGACTAACAGATTTATTTGGGCACTGACACATGGAGAGCAGGGAGTTACTTCACAAATGGAGAACCAGTGTTGACAGGGCCAATTCAATCATACATAAGCCAGTAAGTGAACACTTCAATCTCCCTGGTCATTCTATTACAGATTTAAAAGTCACTATCATTGAACAAAAAAACTTCAGAAACAGACTTCAAAGAGAAACAGCAGAACTAAAATTCATTTGCAAACTTAACACCATTAATCTGGGCTTGAATAGGGACTGGGAGTGGCTGGCTCATTACAGAAGCAGCTTTTCCTCTCCTGGAATTGACACCTCCTCATGCATTATTGGGAGTGGACTACATCCACCCTGATTGAATTGGCCCTGTCAACACTGGTTCTCCACTTGCGAAGTAACTCCCTGCTCTCCATGTGTCAGTATATAATGCCTGCATCTGTAACTTTCACTCTATGCATCTGAAGAAGTGAGGTTTTTACCCACGAAAGCTTATGCCCAAATACATCTGTTAGTCTTTAAGGTGCCACCAGACTCCTTATTGATTCTGTTGAAAATTTCAGTGGAAACCCGGCAGACTGGGCGAGCTGTCTGCCTATTTTCCTTCCAGCTGGCCTGCCTGTCTCCTCAGCAGTCATCTGGCCAGCTGCTAGGGAGTGAGGGCTCCCAGCTAGGCAGGCCGTTCATCTGGTTTTAAGCTGGACAGCCATGCGGCTTTGTCTAGTATCATGGTGGATGCATGGAGGATGCCGTTTTGCAGAGTGCACTACTCCACCAGTCCCAGTGTGACACTGCACAGAGCAACATCCTTTGCAAAATATCCTCTGTGCACCGTAACCTTGCACATATGGTCCATGTAAGATTACGCTGGCAGGGCAAGCCCACACAGTTTTGGAAGTGCTGGTATTTTTCTCATTCACGGATACACCATTGCTCAGACAGATTGTTCCCTCAAGCACTGATTCATGATCAGTTCTCTGCTGTCATCAGTAAAAGCAACATCATCTTGGAGCTTTATAGTCACCATGCCAAAACTCAAGACATCATTTAATCCCGAAAGCTCAAAAGAATGAGTTAATTGCTTAAAATAGGCAAGGAGAGCACCAAGGTGTTCTGCAGACTGACTAGGTGTGATGTAGATGTCAGCAATCGTGGAAGGAAAGTTTTGAATCAACACTTTTCTTCTGAAAAGCACGAACAGAAGTAGTATAGGTACTTCAACTACTATAACAACAAAGAGTCTGGTGGCATCTTAAAGACTAACAGATTTATTTGGGCATAAGCTTTCGTGAGTAAAAACCTCACTTCTTCGGATGCAAGAAGTGAGGTTTTTACTCACGAAAGCTTATGCCCAAATAAATCTGTTAGTCTTTAAGGTGCCACCAGACTCTTTGTTGTTTTTGTAGATACAGACTAACACGGCTACCCCCTGATACTTGACAACTACTATACAGAGCTTCCTCAAAGCTAGTGTCGCCTCATGACGATAATGTGATGCTGCTGAACTTTGCATGTACTGAAGCATCAACTGTAGCGTAAAAGTTGATAACACTATTTCCATGATTCATATGTGGCTAAAGACTTGCAGAAAAAAAACAAAGCAAAAGTGTGAAGTGAGAAAATTTTAGCTCTGTATTCAGTTTAGAAGCATTTAGAATATATTCAGACTAATTATCTTTTTCCCTTTGGCCACTCATGCTGCAAATAGGGAAGCACTAAAGTATATTCCATTAATTTTCATATATTTCAGTTTTTAAAACAGGATTCAGTACTTTCTCTTGGATTTTTACAGTGATACTCAGGAAACTATGCAAGCTGTTGCCACAGAAATATTTTGAAAACTCAAGGCTTTTGCCTCCAGTTTGGAGAAGCTGTCAGTGTATGCAGAGTGTGATGGCAGTGTAAATTACAGGAAGCATAACCGCATCTACCAGCAACTGAAAAATACCAAAGAGGACATTATAGCAGTCAACCTGCTAGAGCACATTCTGCATACTGCAATGAAGTAACCCACAGGAAAACTTGATATCAATGTAGAACATTTAATTCTAAAGGTTTATTCCCACTTTAGTGTTCCTGCTACTAGAACTAAAGGAGATTTGTGACTTTGTTGAGGAGGAAGAGTGCAATCTATTGAGATGTTACTAGGTGGCTGTCTTTTTGCCAGCAATCAATAGGGTACTGAAGTGCTAGAAACTGTTAACAAACTCTAGAAGTGGCTAAGGAGTGAGGAGGAGTGCCCCAGAGTAAATTGGAAATGCTTTGGATATGAGGAGACTGACACTCATTTGTAATTCCAGGTTAGGAATTGTTGAATCCTGTGGCTCCAGTGCCTACATTGCATTATGTGGGACTAAGTCCAACCGCTCATATCCCAGACTTCCCAACGACCTCCCAAAATGTGGCTGCTCTAGCCCTTGGTTCATGGTGCAGTGTGGGAAAACTTGATTGTCCAACTAGGGTGACCAGAAGTCCTGATTTTATAACCCTCCACCCCCATCCCGATTTTTCACACTTGTTGTCTGGTCACCCTCTGTCCAACAAACTTGACTATCCAGAGGGCAAAGAAAGCTGGCCTGTGGAATACTTTTGGCAGACTGCCAGAGCACAAGTCCAGTGAAGATGTCTGCACTGTGAAGCAATAAGACTTGAACCCTGGGTCCTGGCTTGGCTCAGACCCTCCATCCCCCATGGGGTCCTGGGACCCTGGGTTAGCATGATTTGTATGTAGATGTAGGGGAGGGATTAGGCTTGAGCCTGAGTTTGAACCCTGGTTAACATTGCAGTGTAGACATACACTTTTTGACCTTTAATGAAAGAGCAAAGAAGTATGACTTCTCTGAAGACCACCTTCATAGCAAACTGTTCAAGATGGTTCTTGGAAAAACCCATCAACTTTAAAGAATTTTCTGAAGCTGTTTGTGCTTGGAGCATGAAAGAAGTGGACATGGATGAGTTCTATGAAGAATTTGGCATTTCAGAAAGCCTAATTTCTTCTCTTGAGTTAAAAGATTGTCTGATTAGTGAGGAGAGGTATTTGAAAATTTTCATTAAGGCACAGGGCAATGAAGATCAGCTCCTTCATCTTTTCAGTAACATGCAGCAATGCTCACATCTAGAAGGTTTTCTCTCTGATGACCAAAGCTTGGAAAATGAAAGGAATAAGCGGGATGTGGAGAGCATGAAGGCAGAGCTCCTGGGGTGTGTTAATTTAACAGGGGAATACAAAAGTATGAGCTCCACATTCCTCAAGAACAAAACTTCTAAAAGAGACCAGGGATGGGCAAAAGTACAGACACGGATAAAAAGGGTAGTGTTTGTCTTCCGATGGTCACTATAAATGCCATATGGTACTCTGTGAATTAGGCACATCGCACTATCGACTTCTCGCTAGCAAGTCTAACTGGATTTACATAGTCCCTTTGTTCCCTACACACAAATGAACATTCTATTTTGTTGAGAAAGTTCTGAATTGTGTTGTAATTTTTAGTCTGTGTAATCATACACAACTAAATGCAGGCTGTTGCATTGTCATTAAACTCATCCAAAGTCTGAATTAGTCTTTCGCAATAACACTCAGCACTAAGCCAGGCATTTTAAATGTGGCTGGCCATGTTTGGTACAGGTTATATTAGCCTGCATGGAAATGTTAGCTATATATATTGGTTTCATGCAACTGAGGGGATGTAATATAGTCTGGGGATGCGGCGGGGCCATCCTACACTGGAGAGCATTCCTGTATTAGCCTGCAGGATGGACTAGATGACCTATTAGGTTTTTACCACATCTGTATTTCTATGATTCCATGACAAAGGGACAAATTTCAGATTATGGTGGCAAACTCCTATTCGTGTACAAGATCTCTCAATGGCTGATTTTCTAGAGATGATTTGATATGTTTTATATTAAAACCATAAAATAACCAAGGACGCTAATAGTACCCAGGAGAATAATGTGTCAAAATAGATGATAAAACTACAGTGATGGGCTATATAAGTACCTAGAAAGAAATATAGAATGAGAAGATGCTGAATAGTATTGTCTCTGTATTTATAGGCCTTTTAATTTTCTTCTGTTGTACATGCACCAACCTTTTGTTTGACATTTTGTAAATAGCAATATTTTCTAGCAGTACCAAAGGTCAAGGATACATTTTAAGTCATGGACAACCCCCTCTTGGAATGTTTTTAATACACTTCTAGCACTTTGCATGTAAATAGTTCTATTTTACAAAGCTATTTTTTCATAATTTAGTCTAGGGCTGGTGATGGGATAAGGATGGAGCCTTTTTCTTTTAGATTAGCAGTTCAACTGCAGCCCAAGTCAATTTGAAAGTGGTTTCATCTGATGACTTTTGAATCTTCTGTGAAACAAGATTGACTGTCATCATGTAGTGCCTAGTAGACAGGTATCTATAGCACAAAAACCACTGCCACAGTTGCCATTAATTGGAACCTTTTTGTTGGCAGTCTCAGCCGAGAGATCTCAGATTGTTTTGCATGCTCTTTCAAACCACCTTCTTATGTACAGAAGTGGTCCCTCCAAATCAGGGAACAGGCCCACCTCTGTTTGGAAAATCCCTGTGTTCATCATGCTGGGTTGCCATGCAGGGTCCCTTGTGACTATTTTGTCAGTGGCAAGGAGGTCCTTTCATTCCTATTTCTTAAAGATTATTCAATTTGCTCAGTGCAGAGAGCATATTCAAAACCCTTCGTGGTGAATAGGGCCTTTGCACTGTAGTGGATTTTCCCATTTGAAGGTATGCAAACTCTTAAAGGATGTCAGATGGCCTCACCACCCTGCCTCCCTGACATGCCCAGTGCAGCTCAGTGTAACTGGATAATTCCATCCCATCAGCTGAGGAAACACTTACAAAAAAATGAAAGAACCCCATAAGGGGAAAATTCAGCAACAGCTACTTTCCCTTAGACAGGCCACGTCATGCCACCCCTTCAAGCAGTTTGAATATAGACTATAATTGGTGGATTGGTTAAGCCAAAATAAGTGGGTGTTTTTTCTTTACTGCCCGTTGTAGTATTCCTGATTTAAAAATATAGTCACAAACTACTAGGTTCAACCAAGGTTCAAGGAACTCCAGAATTTTCCCAGTTTGGTCAGATTGAAGTCTGACCTAGATTTCGCCAACACCACTACTCTGTTATAGCTGGATTTAGTAGCACACAGGATAGGCAGTAATGCACACAGAAAGAGTTCTGAGACTGCTCATTTACCCACTTCAGCATTAAAATTCTGCCCTTGAAATTTTTAGCAAATAAACTAATCATTTGTAAAGGTGATAAGCAAATATGAAACTATTCTTTCCACTGGGTTACCCAGGACTTGGAAAATGCCAGGGTGCAGCAACATGGAAACAGACTGTAACTAACCACTGGATAATAGTTTGGAAGGACATGGAAAGTGCTTGGGCTGTAGAAATGAAAGTGTTGAGAGAGACTGGGGGGGACGATCATGCACGACTACTGCTCTTTGCACCTGTGTCTGCACTTGCCTACACTAGTTAAACTCCATTGGCTTTAGTGGAATCACTCCCGATTTACACTGGTGCAATTTTAGAATTTGTGTTTATGTATTAAAAAAACATATCCCAAAGAGAGAGCCAAAAAAAAATGTTCCATGTTTTAAGTACAGAAACGTGTACAAATGCAGCAAGATAACACAACAGTCATAACACAAGTCATCATCCAAATACAATCTCCGCTGTACTTCTGTTCCCTAGCTTTATGTACTGCCAGTCTCCCTTTATATTCGGCCTGAAGCCCAGATTTCTACCCATCTTGTAGTATGTTTGTTATTGTGGTGAAAAAAATCAATGAAGTGTTAAATATAAAACTGTCCAGATGACGAAGCTCATGCGAGCTAAATAGAGCAGCATGATTTTTTTATTGGGTATTGCGCTAGTCCATCTGTTCTGCTGCCTTGCTCTGCTGAATGAACACTTCCTCCCCGTGTCACTCAATGTGAGACTGTGCTGCCTAAAGATAAGCCAGGAGAAAGGCTTGTGCATGTAGTCTCTTGTGATGCTAAATATATACATACAGTGAGAGTGCTTAACATTGGAGGCGTTTATGAAAAGTTGCCAGCCTGTCAGGAAGTCACAAGTTCCCCATCAATTTTCTTTCTTGTTTAATATTTATATTTTTACTCCATATGGCCTGCCTATGTGATAACCAAGATGAATGTAAACATTCATTAAAAAGGCGTGCTTCAGTTGGCTGGGTCTACAAGGAGATTACTACGCAACCAGTTATGGGGATAAAGAGAACATCTGCTCTGGAGCTGGGAGGTGCAGTTCCTAGCACAGGGAGACGCTCATGCCAGGGGTGTAGCCATGGGTAGGCCACGGCCCACCCAAATCTGAGCAGGGGTGTAGCGCTGCCACAGGGGCCCAGAGTGTCACTTGGGCACCTGAAATCCAGGACGGAGCTCTGCGCCCGCCCTTCAGAAAGCTATGCTCAGGCAGCTCTGCCTGGCCATTTTCTGAGCTGCGGGCCAGAGGGTTCCCACCACCCTTACCTCTTGGGGCTGCCTGGCCCCAGGAGTGCACCCAGCACTCACACACAGTGAAGTGGTGAAGGACAGTGCCACAGAGACACATTAGTGCCCCAGTTGTTCTGCTCCCCGTCCTCCTCCCCACCCAGAGGCTGATTACGGTTTTGTGGCACCCTGGGCCAGAGCAAGTGGGGGGAGGCCTTCCCACCCCTTCCTCCTGCAGTCCTCTTCCCCACCCCCATGCTCCTGCCAGGGAAATGGGGTTGGGATGCAGGAGCTTCTCCCACTCCCTGGCAGAAGCTCCAGGTGGAACAGGGTGGAGTGCAGGGGTGCCCATTTTTCAGGGGCACCCCATTGGCAGTTGCTCTGATCGGAGAGGTTTAGTGGGCATGTGGGGTGCTGTGCTGGGTCCCAGCTGGGTTCAATAATATGCAGCACTGCATCTGGCCCCTGCGAGTGCGGGGCAAGGAGGCAGTGCCATGGCTCCCCTCCAGGAGAGGTGAGTTGAGGCCAGCAGAGAAGGAGCTGCTGGCGGTGATTGCCCAAGGTGGGCATGTTCATGCCCACCTCAGCAGGTGAAGCCCTGGTGTCTGGGGGCACCAGGGCTAAGAAGAGAGTGTGGGGTCAGGGGCTGAGCTAGCACTGTCTGTCATTGCCCATCCACCCGAAAGTCGGGGCCCACCCAAATTTCTACTCCTAGCTACGCCACTGACTCATGCTAGCACTGCTCAAACTAGTGCCCTGAAAAAGTAGGGTGGATATTGCGGCAGGGGCAGCAGCTCAGGCTAGCTACCGTGTCCATCTCCATACCATGTAGCAAAGTCCACACCGATGTTTTTAGCGAGTTAGCTTGAGTAGTGCTAGCACAGGTCTGTCTACCTGGGCTGGGAATTGAACCTCTCAGCTGCAGTGTAGACATACTCAGAGTTTTATCCAGAACCCCTTCCCACTCCCCCACGCAAGAAACTACCCTCAAGAAAGGGACCTGGTCCATATGAGGCAAACATAATAACCATTAACCTACAGAACCTTGGCTGCTCACTGATCTCACGTAGGCCAACAGTTCTGTTTTGACTAAGGTTAAGATGTACTGCTTGAGATTCCCCCCTCCAGGCTGCTGCCGCCATTAGGATCCCTTCTTTCCTCTCTCCAGCCACCCTTTGCCACCAACAGGCTGCCTTTCCCCAGGAATTAACAACAAGCTCCTTGCTGTGCACCCACTCTGTATCCTGCACTCCTAATTAGCAGAAGTGGAAAATGAAAAGACAGTTGGTACTCTGAGCTGAGAGGAAAATATATGGACTCATTGGTATTCTTTACCAGTGGCAAACCCTTTACCACTGGTAAGTTGGTGGCAGAGGTCTCAGCTTCCATTTGGGAGGCCCAGGGTCAATGTTTGGCCAGTGTTGCAGATTTTCTTTGGTCTCATTCTCTAAAAGGCAAGAGCCAGACAAGGATAACAGGTTGTTTTAATTAACACCATTTTAAACAGCCCTTTGCACCAACTGGATAGAGCAAATCCTGTTTAACAATGTAGTTGCAGCTTGTGGTCAGCCCTAGGCTAGTGGGTTTTTAACCCACAGGTAATCCACACAAAAACTGTCCTGGCTAATTAATGAAGTTTCCTTTCTATTTTTTTTATTGATTAACTACTCTTTGGGTCTGATTCTGATCTTTCTTTCACCAGTTTTGCATTATTAACACTGGTAGAGTTACTCCTGACTTACACAAGTATAAGTGAGTGCATTCAGACCTTTAGTTTTTATTCCTGCTACTATAATACAGACACAGAAACTAAGAGAAAAGCATAAAGTAATATGAAAGAGATGCTAGCCACTACATCTGCTTATAATGAACCAGAGCGTAAATTATCAGAAGTTTGTTTGTTTTAATATTGGCTTTATCTTAGAGCAACTTTGAAACTCTCAATATCATCAGTTTCTGAGGAGACCTACTTTTCTCCATCTCCATCTTCCTTGTAAGGCTCTGCTGGAAAATATCAGGCAGTATTATTCTGATGGCCACCCCTACTAAGACAACAGTCCTACTTCCTGAGCTGCAGATAATAAAACAGTAACAGGTGTTTCTAAAAAACCTTTTTTGAAAATTAATTAACATTTACAGTAATTAACTCTGTAGGGGCCTTATCTTCCAAGCCCTTCACACAAGTGACTCATGTAGATTTCAGTGGGAGTTCCATGCAGGGAAGTCTTGCAGAGTTGTGTACTTTTGAATTATTGTAGAACAAATCACAGCAGGTTCTTCTTAAGGAATTAAAACTTCAGTCCATAGCTATAGCTGGCTCTATTTATACATTTTTCTCCCTGTTAGTTTCTCTATTGCTGAATTTCACTAAGAAGTCTTCATGCCCTATCGGTGTTTCTTATACCCCATGTTGTTCTGTTTTCTAGGGCTACTTCCACACTATGAGCGGGGTGTGGTTTCCCTGCTTGAGTATGTGTACAAGAACTGAGAAATCACACCCCTAGCTCATAGTGTAGACAGTCTCAGACACTGGCCTTGATTCTCCTCTCATGCTCACCCTTACATCTCCATTGATTTCAGTAGCTACTCCCACTTTACATTGGTGTATTCGAGGTCAAAATCAGACTATGTGGTTCTAAACTAATCCTTTTTTTTCTTTTTTATATTTTTTGGGTCAGTCAAATAAAAGGTATCACCCACAACTTTGAACTTGATTCTGATCTCACACCAGTTTCACATCAGTGCACGTGAGTTGGTTTCAGTGGCGTAGAATCCTCCTGATCTACTCGGATGTGAGAGGAGAATTGACCTACAGTAACTCCTCACTTAACGTTGTAGTTATGTTCCTGAAAAATGCGACTTTAAGCAAAACAATGTTAAGCGAATCCAATTTCCCCATCAGAATTAATGTAAATGAGGGGGTTAGGTTCCAGGGAAATTTTTTTCACCAGACAAAAGACTATATTATATATACATACACACATACACACACAGTATAAGTTTTAAACAAACAATTTAATACTGGTACACAGTGATGATGATTGTGAAGCTTGGTTGAGGTGGAAGAGTCAGCGGGTGGAATATTTCCGTTACTGCTAAATGATGAACTGGCAATTGGCTGAGCCCTCGAGGGTTAACTCTCTCACTCCACAAGGCAGCAGGAATGGAGGGAAGGGGTATGTGTGAGAGAGAGATGCACATTTCCCCTTTAAGTACACGGCCTTGTTAATTAGATCAGCTTGCTGAGACCAGCTACTGCAAGCTCCTTCCGTCCTGAGCCCTTGTGTGTGTCCCCTGCTCTATGGAAGATGGGGTAAGTGGGGTGCAGGAGCAGGGGGAGGGGGACACCCTGACATTAGCTCCCCTCTTCCCTCCCTCCCCCTGCACAGCAAGCAGGAGTCTCGGGGAGCAGCTCCAAGGCAGAGGGCAGGAGCAGCACATGGCAGTGGGGGGAGGCACAGCTGCAATTGCTAGCCTGCTGGGCGACTGCAGCACAGGGAACTTAGGGGAGTGGGGAGCTGATAGAGGGAGCTGATAGGGGGGCTGCCAGTCCACCCTGGTTCCAAGCCCCCACTAGCTACCTGCAACAGGCTGCTCTTCCTGCAAGCAGTAGACAAAGCAGGTGGCTGCCAAATGACATTAGAAAGGAGCATTGCACAACTTTAAACGAGCATGTTCCCTAATTGATCAGCAACGAAACAACGTTAACTGGGACGACTTTAAGTGAGGAGTTACTGTATTGGGTTGTGTATTGTTTCTTTAAGCCTCACCACTAAAACTCGCAGACACTTGATACACTGTATAATTCATTCAGGTCAGTATGAACAGTAGATGAGTCACTTCTAGTTATTGTTATGTTGCAGTCAAGCCTCTAACAATTGAGGAGTAATTCTTTATGATGCCTGGAAGCTAGATGCTTTTTGTGGAAACGTTCTGTGGGAGGGTGTTAAAAGAGGGAGGGGGAACAGGAGTAACTAAAAGTAAAGGAGAACCACAGCGAAGCCAGTAACAAAAAAATCAGAACACCAAATTGTGAAGCAGATGCAATGTGGTTTTCAAACAGTTTTGTATTTTAAGGTGGTTTTATTAGGCCTGATGGGTCCTTTGAAACAAATCACGTGGTTTATTATTTTAATTCCAGGGTTTATATAAGGCCTGATCCAAAGCCCATTGATGTCAATGGGAGTCTTTACATTGATTTCAATGGGCTTTGGATCAGGCCCATATGCAGTACATACCTTTAACTAAAACAGGTGTCTGACAGGCGCCCTGATGGTTTTACTGATCTCATTTATACTTGTGTATATCCATTGAGAGTGACACTGGTTTGAGTGAACTAATACTTTATATAGAGCATCTCATAGGAATTGCCATACATGGGGAATCCAGCCCATGGTCCATTTAATCTAGTTTCCTGGCTCTGACAGTGGCCAGCTCCAGGTGCTTCAGAGGAAGGGGCAAGAAATCCCCCAGAAGGCAGATGTGGGGTAATGTGTTTCCTGTCCCATCCGAAATTCTCTGCTTAGCATTAGCTATTACGATTTTCATCCTGAAAGATCTCGAAGTGCTTTACTAGCAGTGAGCCTGCTCCCACTACCATTCCCATTGTAGTAAAATGGGAGTTTTTCAATTGACTTTGATGAAGCAGAATCAGTTCCAATTTACACATAGAATTATTGAAATCATCTTTGGTTTGGAGCAGCAGCCAAACCATGTACATTTTGGGGCAGAGATACAGGGAAACCTCTATGCTATGATAGTGTTATTTGATCTTTAATATCTGTCCAGAGCAGACAGGACTTCAATGTCTAAGTTCTCACCCTAAAGACTCCCACAAAATAAACTGCTCAGTTTACTACAATGGGAGTGGGAGCAGGCTCACCTCTAGTAAAAGCACTTCTGCTATTGTCCTTTTCTATTGTGCTGTCTTTCGGTATTTGATTCTTTTCTGATAAAATTCAGGAAAGGCTTGTAAATTTCAGCAGGTCATAGTCTACATAGCTGTGTATGTAGCTGTTGTTGCAATGTCTGTTGGTTGTTCCTTTAATATTGCTGTTCCTGAGAGTTTTCCAAAGATGTGAGAAGGCAAATTTTCAGGAAGGAAAAACTTCAGACTTTCATCTCTACATGAAAGGAATCAGAGCTTTTACATTTAGTAGAATGGATATCTTGTAAGTTATCAGGATGGAGGGAGTGCATCAAGTTCATAATCATCAGCAGGGACAAAACTCAGGACCTTCTGCTCTTTCTAAAAAAAAACAAAACAAAAAAACACAGGTAGCACTATTAGCTGTTTGATTATATCAAGTACAAGGCAAAAGAACTAAAATGTCTAACTTAAGTGCCTAAATCGTAGGCTCCCAAGTAAAAATGGACTGATTTTGATAGGTCCTGAGCACCTGCAACTCCATTGATTTCCAGTTCCACAGAGTGTGGCTTGTAGATAAGAGCCCTTATTGGCAGCTTAGAGTAGCTAAACTAGAGCTCTTACAGTGGCACAGCTGTAAGCTCTCCAGTGTAGCCATAGCCTACCTCTGAGCATCTTGTCCACTCTCCTTCCCCCGTTAATCAGGCAAAGGCAGCCAATGCTCTTGTTGCCTTGTGTATTTAAAGCACGTGGGCCTAGTTGCCTGAAGAACTATAGCTGCCTTGACCTCCCAGAATCCTAAGACTTTCCAGCTTGGTCCCTGAATGTTGCTGACAAACAGGTGAGGAAGGCTATTTAGGGTCCAGCTGCTATCATCTAGCCCCAGCTTCAGTGTCTAGAGCCAGCTCAAGCAAGACAGTCAACGAGCCTGTGATGAGATGTACTAGCTATCTCAGTTATATTTCTTGCCTTGGAGGGATTTCTGCTTGAGATTTCACACATCACTCCTAATTCCTGATAGTTTCTCCTCCCTTTTTGCACTCAAGGTGTTCGTCAGAAATGGTGAATAGTGTTCCATGTATAGGGGCTGGTTTTTCATTTTTCTCTAACCTTGTTGAGACTCTTGTGCTCCGGGGCTGAAATTTTCATTTGTGTCTATTACTCTATTTGGTATCTGTATGTCATTAGCCCATGATCACAAGAAAAGGTTAAACTGCTTAGCTTTCCAGATGACTCAGTCCCTTTATATAACTGCATAGGAAAATGTTCCTCTTGCATCTTAAATTAAATGTATATTCTACTCAATTAGATAGGAAACACTGGGGTGAGTCAACCTTCCACTCAGAAAATTCAGTTTTCAGTCTGCACATCTTTGCACCTTATCTTTCAACACTTTCCCAGCACACTTGGGATTTTCTAATATGCTGCCGAATGTGATAAGGAATTGCAGCCTTTAATTCACCACCAGCTTTAAAAAGGCAATCCCACAGAGCCTGATGTTCATATTTAATTACTTTGAAATAGGGCTGTTGATTAATTGCAGCTAACTCACATGATTAACTAAAAAAAATTAACTGCACTGTTAAACAATAGAATAACAATTGAAATGTATTAAATATTTTTGGATGTTTTTCCACATTTTCAAATATATTGATTTCAATTACAACACAGAATACAAAGTGTACAGTGCTCACTTTATATCTTTAATACAAATATTTGCACTGTAAAAATGATAAAAGAAACAGTATTTTTCAATTCACCTCATACAGGTGCTGTACTGCAATCACTTTATTGTGAAAGTGCAACTTACAAATGTAGATTGTCTTGTTTTTGAGTGCAGTTATGTAACACAAATTTAAAACTTTAGAACCTACAAGTCCACTCAGTCCTACTTCTTGTTCAGCCAATCGCTAAGACACAAAGGTTGTTTACTGGTCCAGGAGATAATGCTGCCCACTTCTTATTTAGAATGTCACCTGAAAGTGAGAATGGCTGTTTGCATGGCACTTTTGTAGCTGCATTGCAACATATTTACGTGCCAGATATTCTAAACATTCGTATGACCCTTCATGCTTCAGCCACCATGCCAAAGGACATGCTTCCATGCTGATGATGCTTTTTAAAAAAAAAATGCATTAATTAAATTTGTGACTGAACTCCTTGAGGGAGAATTGTATGTCTCCTATTCTTTTATCCGCATTCTGTCCTATATTTCATGTTATAGCAGTCTCAGATGACTCAGCACGTTTTTCATTTTTAAGAACACTTTAACTGCAGATTTGACAAAACGCAAAGAAGGTACCAATATGAGATTTCTAAAAATAGCTACAGCACTTGACCCAAGGTTTAAGAATCTGAAGTGCCTTCCAAAATCTGAGAGATGAGGTGTGGAGCATGCTTTCAGAAGTGTTAAAAGAGCAACACTCCAAAGCGGAAACTACAGAACCTGAACCACCAAAAAAGAAAATCAACCTTCTGCTGGTGGCATCTGACTCAGATGATGAAAATGAACATGCGTCAGTCCGCACTGCTTTGGATTGTTATCAAGCAGAACCCATAATGAGCATGGAAGCATGTCCTCTGGAATAGTGGTTGAAGCATGAATATGAATCTTTAGCACATTTGGCATGTAAATATCTTGCAACGCCAGCTACAACAATGCCATGTGAATGCCTGTTCTCACTTTCAGATGACATTGTAAACAAGAAGCGGGCAGCATTATCTCCTGCAAATGTAAACAAACTTGTTTGTCCGAGCAATTGGCTGAACAAAAAGTAGTGGACTTGTAGGTTCTAAAGTTGTACAATGCACTCAAAAACAAAACAATGTAAATTTGTAAGTTCAACTTTCATGATAGATTGAACTATAGTACTTGTATTAGGTGAATTGAAAAATATTATTTCTTTTGTTTCTTTTTTACAGTGCAAATATTTGTAATCCAAAAATAAAGTGAACACTGTATACTTTGTATTCTGTTGTAATTGAAATCAATATATTTGAAAATGTAGGAAACATCCAAAAAATTTAAATAAATGGTATTCTTCTATTGTTAAACAGCATGATTGATCGTGATTAATTTTTTTAATTGCATGATTAACTGTGATTAAAAAATTAATCGTATGACAGCCCTACTTTGAAATATAACTTTCACTTCTGCCCTCTCAAATATTAATAGGCTGAATTATTATTTTGTAGGAAATTAAAATGTAATATTTTATTAGCTCTGGATGACTGTGAATAAAGTAAACCAATTTTTGAATGAAATTCACAAGTAACCCGATCAAGAAAAAGATTTTTTGGGGGGGGGGGGGGGAATGAATAAGAACAAAGATTCTTTTTTTGTTTGAATGTCTGATGAAAGTAGGGGAAATATCTTCATCTCAAAGCTTATGGATAGCATTGCATATTCATCTAAGTACATTATAGAAGAATGTGTACTTTTCTTTAGTAGCATCAGGTTTTGGCTATTGCTGAATGTAGGATACTGGATCAATGGTTTCGCATCCAATGTGTCACCACTGGCTCTAAAAAGGTAATCCCTACAGAGCTTGATGTTACTGGATACTGGACCAATGGTTTCTCATCTAGTGTGTTGATCCTGTATTTTTGATGTTCATCTCAAGCCTGAATTTAAAAAACAAACAAAAAATCACTCCTGCCTGCAAGTCACTTATGAATATTCAACAAAACATGCATGTTCGTGAGGCAAATAGACAGGGAAGAGAAGAATTACCTTTTATAGACACATGCACAATCCCTTCCAAAAAGGTTCTGGGAATCTTAATCAAATATATAGCTGGCTCAAGACACTTAATCAATTTGCTTTTACTGGGCTGTGGAGGGCAGCTATGTATGTTCACTGCTTTGGCTTTTGAAGGTAAAATTGTTTCTTCTGCTTCCTGTACTGCTGTGGTTTAACACAGGATGGCTTACTGATAGTCCAACTCTGGGCCCTTACTAACAGAGATAAGGAGGTTTTCTTATACAGCACAAGAAAATAAAATGCCACTGTGGTGCGGAGTTCACCCCACACCACCTCTGAAGGGGTTAAAATGATTCAGAAAAGGCTACTTGACAGGATGGGCTGCACCTGCCTGGGTAAAGTGTACACTGCGTACAGCCCTAATTGAACCTAAAGTCCAGCTGGGTAGGAAGAGGAGGGCTTATATAAAGCCAGGGAGGGGCAAGCAGAAAGGGGTTGGGCCTGGTGGGAGATGGAGGATTTTCTGGCCCCCAAGGAAGTCACTTGGGAAACTGAAGAGTTTGTTAGAGAGGGAGAAATGATGCAAAGTAGGGAAAAAAATAAGAGTAGAAACAGAATCAGATGATGATGATATCAGCAAAAAAGCAAAGCGGAGGAAGGAAATAATCCAGAATGTTATAATAGTAAAATCCCTAGCCAAAGAAATAAGATTAGGTGATGTTAATCCTGTGAAAGTAGCTGAGTGGATTTAAAAAAAGCGTAGGGGATAATGTAAGAGCCAGGGAAGCTGCAAGATGGTGATCTTTTGGTTGAATGTAAAAATAAAGAACAAACTGATAAACTGGTAAAAACTAAAATAAGGAAAGTTGAGGTGCCAGTACCAAAGTGTTTAACTGAAGAAAGGAAGTAATATATGGAGTGTCATTAGAGCTGACTAATGATGAGATAAAGTGACTAATTAGTTAATGAGGAGTAGAAAGTCAAAGCCATCAACAGGAGTACTGATTACAGTACAGGGAGGGACTCTACGTGAGAGACTCTACTTGTCTAGAGTACTACAGACCTTACAGTGGCACAGCTGTACTGATGCAGCTGCACCGGTGTGAGATCTCCCATGTAGCCGTTGTGTTCCAATTGGAGAGCGTCTCCTGCCGAAATAGCACTGTCCACACCGGTGCTTTTGCTGGTGAAACTTATGTTGGACAGGGGGGTGTTTTTCCACACCCCGACCGAAATTTTTTGCTAATGAAAGTGCTAGTATAGACCAATCCAAAGGAACTCTAGGGTTTCAGATATTCAGTACCAAGCCATATATCCCCCCTCCACTAAGGTGTTATGGGCATGTAGGGCTGTTTGTAAAGTGAAAACAAGATGCGGTAAATGTAGGGGAGAGTATTTCTATACAATTTTCATAGGAGGGACAGAGGTCAAAAGTAGTAACTGCAGTGGTAAACACTGACCGGCATATAGAAGGTGTATTGCATCAAGGTAAGCTAAAGAGAGGAAAAATTAACAGATCTTAGTGGAAGCTGTAAGGAGGCTCTCAACATATGAGGTGGTGAAGGAAGAGAGAATCCACAAGAAAAGACAGTCTCATTCTATAAAGAATATGATAAACACTGAAGAAGGAATAGGCGGTGATATACTAGTAATGAAAAAAGAGGTTTTATTGCATTTATGATAGAAATGATAAATTGTATATCCCAAATTGGGAAGAAATCAGAAAAAATGAAAAGTATAGGAAGGGCAAAAATACTTGTATGTTAGCAACTTGTCAATGGACCACATTCGTGCAATTTTTAATGAAGTTAATGGTAAAACATGACTGTAGTATGAGGATCTCAATCTTTTGTTGGAATGTAAACAGTCTGATAGCACAGGGTCAAGAACTAAAAGAAAATATCCTGGAAGTGAAAACTAAACCAGATGTCATATGTATCTAGGAAACACAAAAAGCTTGACAATCTTGCTTTTAAAATTCCAGGGTATATTGCCTGTAGACAAGCCTGAAAACTAGGACCAGGAGGAAGTGTACTTTGTACTTTTATAAGAGAGAGACTAAAATGGATAGCAGTAGAGAATGAAGAAGTAAACTTAGAATATAATGCAGTTCAGATCCCAATGCAGAAGATTAATATTTCTTTAAGAATTTATACCTGTAACCCATGTGGGAAATTAGAAAGTTCAGAGCTACAAGGAATAGTGAAGAATGTTAAACTATATCATAGAAGATTAGGGTTGGAAGAGACCTCAGGAGGTCATCTAATCCAACCCCCTGCTCAAAGCAGGACCAACCCCAACTAAATCATCCCAGCCAGAGCTTTGTCAAGCCAGGCCTTAAAAACCTCTAAGAATGGAGATTCCACCACCTCCCGAGGTAACCCATTCCAGTGCTTCACCACCCTCCTAGTTAAACAGTGTTTCCTAATATCCAATCTAGACCTCCCCCACTGCAACTTGAGACCATTACTCCTTGTTCTGTCATCTGCCACCTCTGAGAACAGCTGAGCTCCATCCTCTTTGGAACCCCCCCCTTCAGGTAGTTGAAGGCTGCTATCAAATCCCCCCCCTCACTCTTCTGCAGGCTAAATAAGCCCAGCTTCCTCAGACTCTCCTCATAAGTCATGTGCCCCAGCCCCCTAATCATTTTCGTTGACCTATTCCAGTCCCTGCTCTGCCCCCGCCTCACTCCACCCCCTCCCCCAAACCCCCACCTGGCTTCTTTCTGGTTTCCGCCCCCTCTCCCGAGTCATGCTGGGAGCCGGCGGAGCAGGCTGAGGCCAGGTCTCTCGCTGCTGCCAGCGCCAGGCCCCCCACTCACCTCCCAGGCCACCCTGGACCCTGCATCCCCCTGAAGTGCGGAGCCCCCCAAAGCATGGGGCCCAGGTCAGTTGCCCTGGTCTGTCCTATGGACAGGACAGCTCTGCGGACCCGTTCTAGGCACCACCAACAATTTTACAAACCTGGTGCCCATGCTCCCCCCAGCTTAGTGTCATCCTCAAACTTGCTGAGGGTGCAATCCATCCCATCATCCAGATCATTAATGAAGATGTTGAACAAAACTGACCCCTGGAGCCATCCGCTTGATACCAGCTGCCAACTAGATATCGAACCATTGATCACTACTATATACCGTGCAGTGATCTAAATAGTCATAATAAATGGTAGGGAAGTAAAACATTGGGGGTGCCGCAGGTGCAGAGGGGTGTGTGTGTGGCCCAGGACTAGGGTGACCAGATGTCCCGATTTTATAGGGACAGTCCCCATTTTTGGATCTTCTTCTTATATAGGCTCCAATTACTGCCCACCCCTGTCCCGATTTTTCACACTTGCTGTCTGGCCACCCTACGTGGGACCAGTGTTCCGTCTAATTTTCCCCACTCATGTGCAGTGTGACATGTCACCTCCATATTGGTGCACATAACAAAATTCATGCGGCGGGGGTGGGACCGTGGGGTTCAGAATGTGGGAGGGGGCTCAGGACTGGGCCAGAGGGTTGGGGTGCAGGTTGGTGAGGGCTCTGGCTGGGTGTGTGGGCTCTGAGATGCGGCTAGGGATGATGGATTTGGGGTACAGTGGGGCTCCCCAGGGCTACGGAGGGGAGAGAAGATTCCCCCTCAGTGCTCTCCCCCCGGCAGCAGCACCTGGGCTCAGGGGGGAGAGTCCCCCGGCTGCAGCAGGTTCACACAGGGCTGGACCGGAGGAAGGGGGCGCCTGTCCCCCGGCCACGGCAGGACAGGGGAGGTGCACCGTGGCAGGTCTGGGGCTTGGGGAGAGGCATCTCTTCCCACCACAACCCTGAGTGCCTGCATGGCGCTGGGGGTGGGGGAAGGTGGGCAGTGGTGCGTGGCCCAGCACCCCTGCTGGTGCTGGGTGGGGGAGGCGGGTGGTGGTGCACAGCCTGGGACCTCTGCTAGTGCTGGTGGGGAGGGTTGGCAGGGCTGGCAGGCTCCCTATCCATCTCCGCATGTCCCTGCAGCTACTAGGGGGAGGGAAGGCCAGGTGGGCTCCACGTGCTGCCCCCGCCACAAGCTCCAGCTCCATAACTCCCATTGTCCAGGAACCGCAGCCAATGGGAGCTGCAGAAGCAGCACCTGTGGGTGGGAACAGCATGCAAAGATCCCTGGCCCCTCCCCTAGGAGCTGCAGGGACATGCCAGTCGCTTCCAGGGAGGTAAGCACTGCCCCACACCTCAACCTCTTGCCCCAGCCCTAAACCCCCTCCCACACAGGGCCGGCTCCAGGCACCAGCCCAGCAAGCAGGTGCTTGGGGCGGCCAACGGAGAGGGGCGGCACATCCAGCTCTTTGGCGGCAATTTGGCAGCGGGTCCCTCACTCCCTCTCGGAGCAAAGGACCAGCCGCCGAATTGCTGCCGAAGACTGAAGCGGCGGCGGTAGCGCTGCCGCATATCGTGATCGCAGCTTCTTTTTTTATTTTGCTGCTTGGGGTGGCAAAAACCCTGGAGCTGGCCCTGCTCCCACACCGAATCTGACCCAGCAGCGGCTGGTGTGGGTGGGGCTGGGGCGGCGCAGGGGCGGGGACAGCCAGCCACACCGGCCGCTGCAGAAGTCACAGAGATCACGGAATCTGTGATGTTCATGATCTCGGTGACAGACGCAGCCTTAACCATAACCACTAATAAGTCGGTGAAGGCTGGTGGGCACTCACACGAAATCTTGTTCACAGAACCAGTCTTTTTGCCCCATTGCGGAAGAAGTCTGTGTTTTCTGCTGGTGTGGTGGATTTGTCTTTTGTTGTGGTTGTTCTTGTTGGTTTTTTTAAGGTAAGTTCCTAGCCCTTTACAAGTTTCAAGGCTGTCTTCACAAAGAAAACTGATTGTAGGCAGTGTGTTTCACTCAACCCTAGCAATCAGCTGGGCTCCACTCTTGCAGCAAGAGTCAGGGCTGGACAGGAAGGGAAGTGTAAAGACCCTCCCATAGCTGAGAGGGACCGGCACATGCGCGCACACACTTTTTATGTAAAATGGGTCAGTTAAGTTTAGGATTTATCCCAAAGGATTACCTTGCTCAGTGCTTAAAGGAGACTGCAAGATGAGGTGTAGCTCTCACAGTACCAGCTAGGGAGGAGAGAGCTCTCCCTATATGTTTAGCAGAGGACAGGAAGGGTTAGAATCATACCTGCACTCATGGCTGGACTAGCCCATTCCTGACAGGTGTTAGTATAAACTGCTCCTGCTCTTAAAAGTCTCCAATGATGGAGATTCCACAACCTCCCTAGGCAATTTATTCCAGTGCTTAACCACTCTGACAGTTAGGAAGTTTTTCCTAATGTCCAACCTAAACCTCCCTTGCTGTAATTTAAGCCCATTGCTTCTTGTCCTATCCTCAGAGGATAAGAACAATAATTTTTCTCCCTCCTCCATGTAACAACCTTTTATGTACTTGAAAACTGTTATCAAGTCCCCTCTGTCTTCTCTTTTCCAGACTAAACAAGCCCAGTTTTTTCAGTCTTCCCTCATAGGTCATGTTTTCTAGACCTTTAATAATTTTCGTTGCTCTTCTCTGGACTTTCTCCAATTTATCCTCATCTTTCCTGAAATGTGGCGCACAGAACTGGACACAATACTCCAACTGAGGCCTAATTAGCATGAGTAGAGCGGAAAAATTACTTCTCGTGTCTTGCTTACAACACTCCTGCTAATCCATCCCAGAATTATGTTTGCTTTTTTTTGCAACAGCATTACACTGTTGACTCATATTTAGCTTGTGATCCACTATAACTCCCGGATCCCTTTCGGCAGTACTCCTTCCTAGACAGTCATTTCCCATTTTGCATGTGTGCAACTGATTGTTTCTTCCTAAGGGGAGTACTTTGAATTTGTCCTTACTGAATTTCATCCTATTTACTTCAGACTATTTCTCCAGTTTGTTCAGATCATTTTGAATTTTAATCCTATCCTCCAAAGCACTTACAACCCCTCCCTGCTTGGTATCGTCTGCAAACTTTGTGTGCTCTGTATGCCATTACCTAAATCATTGATTAAGATATTGAGTGGAACCGGACCCAGAATTGATCCCTGCAGGACCCCACTTGTTATGCCCTTCCAGCATGACTGAACCTCTGATAACTACTCTCTGGGAATGGTTATCCAACCAGTTTTGCACCCACCTTATAGCAGCTCCATCTAGGTTGCATTTCCCTAGTTTATTTATGAGAAGGTCATGCGAGACAGTATCAAAAGTTTTACTAAAGTCAAGGTATACCATTTCTACCACTTCTTTCCCACCCATAAGGCTTGTTACCCTGTCAAAGAAAGGTATCAGGTTGGTTTGACACGATTTGTTCTTGACAAATCCATGCTGACTGTTACTTATCACCTTACCTTCTAGATATTTGCAAATTGATTGCTTAATTATTTGCTCCATTATCTTTCTGGGTACAGAAGTTAAGCTGACTGGTCTGTAATTCCCTGGGTTGTCCTTATTTCCCTTTTTATATATTGGCATTATATGTGCCCTTTTCCAGTCTTCTGGAATCTCTCCTGTCTTCCATGACTTTTCAAAGACTTTGCACTCCCCTCTTGTATTTTTCCTTATTTTAAAACCTGATCTCACTATACCTTCTTAAGAACTTGTGACATTCTGCAGAGCAGTGTGATCATGGTGGGAAGGAATCAGCTATATTTTGGGGGAAGAGGTACCCAAAAACAGGCCAGTTTTGCCAGTTAAATGTTCAGCCCACAGCAAGGCTGGACAGAATTATGTGCTCCTCACTCAGGTAGCTCCTGCATCATCGGTACATCTTGTATCAGCTGCCAAAGCATCAATGATAGGGGAATTCATCTTCTGTATCCCCCACTAGGGAATGTACCACATAGTTTAGATCTCTTGCCTCCCCTCTTTTCCCCCTTACCCCCGCCCAGCTATACATGTTCTGGGAGGGATACTCAGAGTGATGTACTATCCAGCCTGAGAAAGAATTTGGCTCTATGTAAATAAATCTTCATGAATTTTACTAGTTGAACAATCTCAGCATTATCCAGTACTATTATATTGCACAAATTTCAGTTACGTAAGACATGTAAATAGCTTGAAATATCCTATGTAACATTAAGGCTCATTCTCTTTAGATGCGAGTAATGTTGTTCTAATGTATAACCAGTTGTACTCAGTGCCCTATTTCATACGTCACAAGACCTTTTTTTGCATCATTAGTTATAGCTCTGTCAACATCAGTGACATGGCTTAAAAATCATAGTCTAATTATCAATTAAACCTAATGCAATATGTACAATATTTTTAGTTCCAAGCAGTTCTTATAAAACAGGAACATAATTCAAACTACTGTATACCTACTGGAAAAGTGATCAACAGTTTTTGCTAGTAGAATCAAGTAACTTTATGCTACCTTCTGAAGTATTCCAATAATATGATTCCATCTCTACACGGGTGGATAATAAAGACAGTCAACAAGGACTGACTTCTTCTTTTTCATGTATTATGGACTAAATGTGTTAGCTACTGCCAGCAGTTGGCTGGTTCTGGTTTTGAGAGCTTTGATCTTTAATGAAATAATAAACAAATACGTGTGTATTGGAAGTAGTAAAACTATTATAGCTAGCATATAAGGGAGAGTTGAAGATATAACAGCTTGCAGGGCCATTCCTACCCATACGCAAAGTACGCAGCTGCGTAGGGCACCGGGAAATTTGGGGCACCAAATTTCCTGGTGCCCTGCGGAACTGCGTGCTGCTCCAGCCCCTGCTCTGCCTCTTCCCCATGGTCCCCGCCCCTGCGCCGCCCCAGCCCCGCCCCCACTCCCCTGAGGACTGCAGCAGGGCTGGGCCTGCACTCACTGGCAGCAGGAAGTGCAGCGACCCGGCCGCAGCCCACTCTGCCAGTGAGTGCTGGGGTGCCCCGAGCACTCCCATGGGGGAGGGGGGTTGCGTAGGGCCCCAGAATTGCTAGGGACGGCCCTGACAGCTTGTGCATAGGGGAAAAGGCCCAGATATTAATATCCTACAAAACAAAAATAGGGTCATCTGCCTATGCATAATATAAATATTCTCCACTGTGGAATGAGTGGGTAGAAAAGAGACAAAGTGGGTGAGGTAATATCTTTTATTGGCTCAACTTCTGTTGATGAGAGAGACAAGCTTTTGAGCTTACACAGAGCTCTTCTTCAGATCTGGGAAACTAACTCAGAGTGTCAGCTAAATACAAGGTGGAACAGCTTGTCTAGCATAAGTAGTTAACACACATTTCAAGGGACCATTCAAGATAAAGGGGCCCATTAACACCCCTCTAGTCATAGGGACGAAAGGAAGGGGAGTGGGAAAGCAGCTGGTGGGTTAGTAGATTGTTGTGATAATCCAGTGTCTCTATTCTGTCCATGATTTTTAGTGTCTAGCAAAGTTATGAATGTAAGCTCCCAGGCTTTTCTCCTGAAAGTGTTGTGAAGGTTTCCTTTGAGGATGAGGCCTGACACATCATATATAGGGTGATATCTTGGGACCAACATGGTTACAACAACACTGCATACAACTATGGGTAGAAAAGAAGCACTCTTAAACTTTGAATAAAATACCATCTTCCTTGGGTGAATTTAGGGCTTGAGAAAGATGCTGCATTGCTAGGACTGGAGGACTTGTCTTCACTACAGTGTTAGCTTGAATTATCTACACTCACTAGCCTAGCTCAATCAAGCACAATGACAATCAAGCAGCACAGAGTGTTTGGATTATCAACACAGCCAAGTCTCCACTGCATTATAGCATCAGCAACACTCAACCAATCCCTCCTGACAGGCCAGTTAGCTTGAATTAAAAACACCACTTAGCTTGAGCTACATATTTTTGTGTGTGAAGAGAAGTCAAGTTGGGGGTAATACTCAAGTTATACCTCAAACTAACACTGCAGTGAAGACAAACCTGGAGACTCTAGTTACTCACAAAACATGTACACTATAGACTGCGGTAGTGCAGGCTTCCCCTTGCTGACGTGCCAATGTGCCTCTATACTGAGAAGGACCAATCTCATAGTTACAGAGTAAGCTGTGCCTCTGACCCCTCATTTGTCTCTCCAGAGTGCACATCCTCGGGTATCAACTCCCTGCCTTCTCTTATCCTGAAATGGAATCCTTCAATTCTCCCACTCACAGACCAGGTTCCTGGGTGGCAGCCTCCCTGGTTACCAACCATAATTCCTCAGCAGGCCCACCTGGGTTTGGCACCTGCAAGAGACTTCCCTTCAGGAGCTATGACCAGTAGGTAAATACAGTGACTCGGCACTAGAGCTGTGCAAATAACGTTTTTCAGTTTGCTAGCCATTCAGAAAAATTGGGGGGAAAAATCATTTTCTATCAAACCATTTTGCTTTTAAGCATTTTAAAACATTTTTAATTTAAAAAACACATTCAAGTACATTTTGAAATTAAAAGTAATTTTGAATAAATTGAAATATTTTGTTTTGGAAAATGTTCAAAAAAACTTTTTTTTTTTACTGAAACAATTCGATGAATTCAGTGCAAATTTGTGAAATATTTTGGGTGACGCAAATCTGCAGATTTCAGTGAAAAAACAGTTTCTGCCAAAAAAAAAGTCACCCAGCTCTACTCAGAACAGTTTCCACAGGAACATAGCATTCAGAGAAAAGACTTGAAACAATAAAAAGCCAACACACAGCTTACCATGCCTTCAGAGCTTAGGCAGGCCCAACTTATCCCAGGTACCTGTGCTTCTAGGAACCAGGGTTCCATCTGCTTTCCTGCTGCAGATACTGCCTCTCTCTTTGTTGTTCTAGGGTTTCCTTTTTATGCCTTTCAAAGTTCCTTCATCTGCCTTAGATCTTCTGAACCTGGTCAAGCCAGGTTATGCACCCCAGTGGAGAGTTGAAGAGAGGTTTCAAGGCAGTTGGCTCTCTTCGTTTTGTTACATTCCTCTGAATGAGTGATCTAAAACCATTGCCTAGTTCCTGTTGATATAAAATTATTCCGCTTAACTGCCAGGGGGCAAATTTGTCACGTAACCATGGGAGAAAGAAGAAAGGAAAACATCAGCTATGGGTTGTCTTAACTCAGGAAGTTCCTTCAAGAGGAAATATAGCCAAACTCCAAACCTGGAGACAATGGAACTGTCTGTGCCTGCGTCCTGTAGATACCTAACTGCTTGGTTTGCAAAATAAGCAAGGAGGAGGGGGCAAGTAGATGAACAATAAGGGGTCATAGAGGGGCAAATACATGTAGCTTGCTAATTATGTATGGTAATGATGGCAAATTTTGGCCAATCATAGAGCGATAGATTATCATAAGCAACTGCATATGATGCTTTGCTGTAAGTGTTTTCTTTGTTCTTGCTGACTTATGAGCTCGAACCCAACTGCAATTGAAATAAATGGATCGCTCCTCCCGGGGCTCCTTGCTTGATTAGCTGTGTCCGTCTCTCTTTATTCCTCAGCTGGAACGGACAGAAATTTCTATGACACTGTGGTCACCAATTGTTTTGGTGTTTTTTCCGATATTGATACCTACTCAGCTGAATACACCAACTGATTCCATAGACAGGAATCAAAACAGCCTGCTGATAACAAATTTGGCCACCAATTCTGCTCTCAACTGCACAGGACTTGATCAGCCTAATAAGGTAAAGTAAGTGAGTTTAGATTTGCATTTGTGCAAATAAGAGCAGAATTTGGTCCTTTGTTTCTGCTGACCGGGTTGGATTTAAACTACCAACTTAGAGGCAGAAGCCTCTATACTCAGTTACCAAGACCCAGAAAATTCCAGTCCCTGATAAAAAATCTTTCAAGATGATATGGCTGCATAACTTTTTTCATTCCATTCCTGCAGTTTAATATAGCAATCTCCAGGACAGATTGCACCATTTCAAGGGTTGCAGCACTAGTGTTTTAGTCATTGCTTCATTCACTGAAAACTACCCTATCTATCATATTGCTACAGCATTAAGTATTCTATGTCCTCCTACTTAAAGGTATTATGAAAATGTGCTTTTCCATAGCGTAGGCCATAAAGCTGTAATGAATGGGAAAATTGTGCACTTTACAAGGTTAAAACATCTTTTTTGGAAGAAAACACATTTGTGCACAAATGACAGGCATTTTTTTGTTAAGAAAGACCTCATTGAGCATTACTTTAAGTATCATGTTCATTTTACATTTTCTAACTTTAAAAATAACATTTATCTTTTGAGAATTATTTGCCTCCTGGTTGGCTATAGAAGACTTCCTCTTTCCTCCTGCATTTTTCAAAGCCCTGTGGTGACCTTTATTTGCACAGGAAGATGAAAAGGGATTCAGCTCAGAGCTAATCAGTGCTGCTTCTAGTTCTGCCATAGGGCATCTTTGAGAGCTATGCAACACATTGCCTCTTCAGCACTCCAGGCCCTGTCTAGCCTGGGGAGCAAGAAACCAGAATCAAATCTGGACATACAGTGAGGCAGCATAGAGCATATGGACAATTCCTACTCCTTTGTTTATATGTATGTATTTGTCTGGATTACAATTTTAGTTATTAGCATGTGGTAGGTTCTCATTTTCTTTTCTTTTTAAAGCCAAATGAATTTTGCACTGGTGTAAGGGGCAAGAAGAACAGACCTACACAGTGAAGTCTTCTGTTTGTCCACACAATAGGTTCAGCACAGATAATGATAGTCCAAGCTCCCCAAACTGCCCTGTTGTGCTTAACCCTAACCTAGAAAGACTATCTCTAGGGTAGAAAGTAGTTGAATCTGCACAGTCCCTTCAGTCCTTAACTTCTGCAAAGAGACAGCCAGCAGTAGTATTAGCTGTGATATACATACCTGTCCACTGCAAACTGAACTGAAACTATCAGTTTATGTCCAATCCTGTTAGTCACCAAGCAGGTTTTGGATGGTAAGAACTCTTAAACACTACTGATATGGGACAGATTACCCATTTCCAGTGCCTTGTGCCATTCAGTCCCCAGAGGTAAGCATACTGTATGTTAAGAATCAAGGCCCAGATCCTCAAACGTATTGAAATCAATGTGAGTCAGGCACCTAAATACCTTTTGAGGATCTGGGCCTAGATTTAAAAAAAAAATAGAAGACATTTACCTTACTCAGATAAATACCATTCAAACGGTAAAAAAATCTGGGAGACGAGTTTGTGTACAGATAGTCAGAGGAGAGTCAGCCTTGAAAACTAAGTGGAAAAAGTTGTGTTTTTAATAATAGCATTTAGCTCTTATATAGCGCTATTCAGCTATAGTTCTCAACATGCTTTTGAAAGGAATCTGAGTTTTATTATCCACATTTTACAGATGACGAATTGAGGCAAACCAGGATGAAGTGACTCTGCCTAAAGTTATATTGCAGATTATAGGCAGAGGTGGGAACAAAACCCTGATCTCTTAACTCCCAGTCCAACAATCCTGTCCACTGAATCACTGCCCCTCCTTAAAGAGAATCTGAAGAAGTTTAGTGCACAGAAAGAGAGAGACTGTTGCAAGTATGGAGGTGCCCCGACAAAGGATACACAACTGAGAGTAGGAGAGCATATTAGCAGTAGTATTTTTAAAACCGCTCTTTTCAACTGGATTAAAATATCCGATGTTCATGGTACCTATCACCGACTGGCGTAACATGCAGCAAACAATTCCAGTATATCCCCATCTGTCTAACTGTTGTATTAAATATTCTGTCAACAATCGATACATGTTCATATACAGAATGAAAGTACAGGAGAGTCTCATCTTACGCGCATTTAACATGCGCAAATTCAGCTTTGCGCAGTTGGCAAAAACAAAAACAAACAAAAAAGAAAAATAACAATTTAAATACTATACCTGTGGTGCGGGCGATTCCGCCTGCCATTACACTCAGTGTAATTTTGACTATACGCGATTTTCGCTTTACGCACTGACAGTGGAACGTAATCCCAGCGTAAGATGAGACTCGCCTGTAAATTTAACAGGAGATGCATTTGTCAGCTTTTAGTTTTCAGAACTGTTTTTGTTTGTTTGTTTTTAAAGTATGCTCACAAATAGAAAACAGTTATGATTAAGAGGTGCAGTCTCCATGCAAGATGACCTTCTGAGTGTCTTTTACTTTGGGAAACTGCTTTTTCTGGTGGTTTGGTTTTGGTTTGGTTTTTTGTGGGGGTGGGGACATTGCTTATGTGTTGGTGATTTAGAACTCCTTGCATTCATGATGCCAGACCCTAATCTTCCTGTAATGAGATATTCTGGTCCTTTAAAGCCAGAGGGGTAAGTCTCGGGGGATGGGGGGAGGAGAACAGGCTACCCCCTTCCAGAAGTCTCTGCAGCAGCAGAGACTTTAAGGAGTGAGAGAGATAAAGTGGTCCTGACACAACCCATGCAGGCTGTAGTAGGGCCCCAAATCAGAATCTTGCAGTGTAGGGGAGGGCTGGGCTCTCCTTCTTTCAGCCAACCAGGACAAAGCCTGGGAAGGAGAGCAGCATGTATCTAATCTTTTCCCTTATAACAGGAGACACTAGTAGGAAGAGGACTGTTAGCCTTCCACAGGGGGAATGTGGACTCTGTCTCCAGACTGTGGCAGAGCATTGCAAAGACTCCATCTTGACAAGAACACTTGGAGAGAAAGGGACATCTGAATTAGTGAATATTTATTTCAAGTTTTGCTCATTTGTGAAACTTTGCTATCAGTCCAGGATAGAGTTGAGTGGAGATGATTTCAAGGGACTGCTGGGAGAGGCTAGCTGAGGGCGGCAGCCTGCTTGAATTTCATTTAAAAAGACACCTTTAAAAAAAACCCACCCTACACAAACAACTAGTCAAAGAACAATGATGGTGGGGCCCCACTGTCCCTTGAGCTTTAGGGCTGTATGCAATGAGGAGCGCTCCACATCTGCGGAATTGGGCTATAAGGGTCTGATTCAATTTCTACTGGAATAAGTGTGATTCTTTCTTCTGATTTCAGAGGGAGCGAATCCTGTCTGTAGCAGGGATCCCTTGTGAGAATGAGAGTGAGCAGAAGATTTTACAAACATAAATGGATATTGGACAATTATGGCTTGTGAATGCTGGAAACCCTCAGTCAGGCCAGACTGCAGCACATTCAGTGTGTTTATGCAACTCTGATACAAAACAGACTTAAATCTGGCTGAAGTAGCCCACTGAAGATTCACCTTGCCTTATAGTACTGTTTACCTATCTTTCGCTGGCCGGTGGCTTTTTTAGAAATCCCTAGCTTTTCTCTCAGCTTCAGATGAGGCCCTCCGTCTCTAGTCCTGTTTTTTTTTTTTTTTTTTTTTTTTATTCCCCACCATACCTGCTGGGAGATTTAAGCAGGGAGTTAATCCCTGCCTACTGGTGATCAGTTTGCATCTCTGCATCTTTCCTTTTATTCAGTCTTTACAGATTTTTTTTTTTTTTTTTATATAGAGAGGCAGTTAGGTTAGTTGACTAGGCCAGTGAAGTCTTTAATGGCTCTGAAGTCTGTGGTGGATTTGAAGGAGCAAGGATTAATGAGTCCATTTTAGTTCATGCATTATTGACCTGCCAGACAGTAAGAATTCAGCCTATGCCTTAAGGTACAGCATACTGAGTCAATGCATCTTCCATTACACATGCTGTCTAACACATTTCTGATGGAGAAAAGTTATTGTGCACAGACAGCAGCCTTTTTTTTTTTTTTAAACAAAATAACACAGCTTGTTCCCCCTCTCAAATAGCATGAGGAATTTTCCACCCACATTATGGATTAATACTGTAGCTACAATATTTTCATTGTAAAGAAATAATTTATTTCTAAACTACAAAAGTTTTTCTTAGGCCATTAAGCAGCAAACGCCTGTTAACCTAATCTGTTGGTTTTTGTTTTGCAAAACAACTGGGCAGGCTTTGCAGTCTTAGCAAATATCAGAGGGGGGTAGCTGTGTTAGTCTGGATCTGTAAAAAGCGACAGAGAATCCTATGGCACCTTATAGACTAACAGACAGATTGGAGTGCCACAGGATTCTTTGTCAGTCTTAGCAAAGATATGCAACTTTGTAACCTATGTAGCAATGGAGGGTTAAAGACAGCAAGAAGGAATTTTTTTAAATATGTAAAGAACAAATGCTGTCCTACCAATAGTATAAGACTATAGGTCCATTAGTAGATAGGGATGGTGAAATTACCAGAAATGCAGAAATGTTCAATACATATTTCTGTTCTGTACTTGGAAAGAAGCTGGATGATTTATTCACATTTTACAATTAAAATTACACACTTACTATTCCAACGGTAAGTAGGGAGTATATTAAACAGCAACTACTAATATTAAACATTTTTAAATCTGCAGGAATGGATAGCTTATATCCAAAAGTTTTAAAAGAACTGGCTGAGGAATTCGCTGAGCAATTTAAGTTAATATTTAACAAATCTTTTAATACTAGGGAAATTCCAAACTCTTTAACATGCTAAATTTGTGGGAAACACCTATGAAAACCTTAACTGTCTTGATTTTAAGACTCAGAATTATTCTTGTTTAAGGCTAGAAAATCTGTCTTTCCTTTACATTCCCAGTGCAATTGTAAGGGGACTGTTGTCCCTTACTAATATTCATTGGGGGTGTTTTGGTTCGCCAGCTCCCAGTACTAAAAGAAAGGGGAAGGGTCAATGGGAAATCAGGACCCTGAGACTGACAATCCTCGAACAATGGGGAGAGGCTAATGCTCCAGGCCAGCCTGATTGACAGGGTGGGCAGGCTAATCAGGGAGTCAAGAGGCCAGGGTGGGTCCCATCCTCCGTGTGAGCTGGAATTGCGTGGGTCAGACAGAATGGGGCCAAGCTAAGGAGAAAACAGGGGCCCAAGCTGAGTGAGGGAGCAGAGCCGTGCCAGCCAGAGAGGCCAGAAAATCAGCCCAGAGCTGGGAGCAGAGTCACAGAAGCAGCCCACAGAGCAGACCCTGTGCTGGGAGCAGGGCTGCAGCAACCAGAGCCAGAGGGGGCAGAGAACCAGGCCAGGGAGCTGGAGGTAGAGCAGCAGCATCAGAGCTGATGCAGAATGGAGCCAGAGTTAGAACAGTGGGACTGGAGCAGTCTGGAGCCGGGTGTGGTGAGCACCCGGGGCCAGCCAAAGGGGGACCCTGGGCAAAGGGCCCAGTACAGAAAGACACCCACAGCCAAGGGTCCTTGCAGGCCAGACTGGGAGGGGGATCTTAACCCAATGGGGGGCTGACGCTGGGAAGAAGAGTCCCACTACCCAAGGCCAGAGGTATGTGGCCACCACCAGAGCAAGTGTCCAACCCATAGCATCCCTGCAGCACAGCCAGGGCCTGAGGAGGAGGCCTGGAACCTACAAGGAACAGACTGTGACCTGCCCTGACATTCCAGAGACACTGTTTGTAATGTTCCCTGCCACAGAGCGGGATGATGTGTTTTCTTTTAACCTTTCCCATTTTTCCTTATTGTTTTTTAGATTAATTGCTGATTAAATAAATTGTATTTGCTTTTAATTGTATGTAATGATCGGTGGGTCAGGGAAGAGTCCAGTGCAGAGAGAGCACGCCGAAGTGGGGACACTCTGGGCCAGGGCTCGGCAAAGTTTGGCACGCAGCTCGCCAGGGTAAGTACCCTGGGGGTCCGGGCCGGTTTGTTTATCTGCTGCGTCCACAGGTCCGGCCGATTGCGTGCTGCTTCCTGCCACCCCCATTGGCCTGGAATGGCAAACTGTGGCCAGTGGGAGCCACGATCGGCCGAACCTGCGGACGCAGCAGGTAAATAAACTGGCCCGGCTTGCCAGGGTTCCTACCCTAGCGGACCGTGTGCCAAACGTTGCCGATCCCTGTCCTAGGTGACCACAGCAGGGCTGGGGGTCGAGCCCCGCAGGAATCTTGGGCCCAGCCTTGTTGGGGTTACGAGGACTCTGCCAGACAGGAGAGTGGAAGGGGAGTCCTCGAGGGCAGGGAGGCCTCTTGGTAAAGGAAGTGGGAGCGAGGACTCAGATCCTTCTGCTAGCCTGTTTCACCAGAGTAGCGCAGAAGCCAGGAAAGTTCCCCACAATAGAGGGACCATTCCCCCATTTACACAATGAAAGGACACTGCTCTGATTATGTAAGTTACCACTGAAGTTGGGTTGGTGGTTAGTTAGGTAGTTCTAGAGTATGTTTGCTAAACTAATATGCTGTTGTATTACAATCTCATCAGTTATAGATTATTGGAATAAGAGAGACTGTTCAGCTGTGTGATGCTGTTGTCCTATGCTGTTAGAGTTCCCAATCTGGTGGTGGTGTGTTGGGTCCCTATCTGCTGTTTAATGATTGTGTACCAGCAGCGTCAAAGACTTTTTCCCATCTTCCTCTGACCTAGAGATTGAGACAGGTTTTGTTTTGGATGTGGACCTTATTATTGTGATCCATGACCTTGCTGCATCAAGATTAGATTTCTGTAACATGTTCTATGTGGGGCTACATCTTGCATTATCTAAAGAACTAAAGCTAGTGCGGAGTGCAGCAACCTGTTTTTACATGTTTCAGAGTAACAGCCGTGTTAGTCTGTATCCGCAAAAAGAAGAACAGGAGTACTTGTGGCACCTTAGAGACTAACAAATTTATTAGAGCATAAGCTTTCGTGGACTACAGCCCAATATG
>NC_048300.1:73753421-73815854 GCF_013100865.1 Trachemys scripta elegans
CTCAATATATGTTCCATTCTATATGCATCCGAAGAAGTGGGCTGTAGTCCACGAAAGCTTATGCTCTAATAAATTTGTTAGTCTCTAAGGTGCCACAAGTACTCCTGTTCTTCTTTTTGCGGATACAGACTAACACGGCTGTTACTCTGAAACTTGTCATTATGCAAGGCACTGCATTTAGCCGTATGGAATGGACCTCCATATATGTTCCATTCTATATGCATCCGAAGTATTGGGCTGTAGTCCACGAAAGCTTATGCTCTAATAAATTTGTTAGTCTCTAAGGTGCCACAAGTACTCCTGTTCTTCTTTTTGCTGTTTTTACATGGTGTTTCTCAGCAGAAGCTCATGTGACATCCATGCTCCATGATACACACCATATGACTATTGTTTTTGGTTGGAGTTACAGGTGTTGATATTGACCTATGAAACCCTACCTGAAAGATCACCTTTCTCCTCATGCAATATTGCCACAACTGCAGACAACACAGGCAGTCAAGTATGAACACTATCAGTATAAGAGAGAAGGAACGGCAGTGTCTGTCAGAGGACCTCAGCTTCGGAACATACTCAGTCCAAAATTACCCAGAAGTCTGACTTCCAGGAAATGCTGCAAGCTCCATCTAATTACCCATGCTTTTGGGGAGGTAGGAGTAATATAAAACTGATGTTTGTGGTAAAGGAAGGAATGCTGTTTTTGGACTTGATTTTATCTTTGGTTGGTTATTTGGGGTGGGGATTAGGGGTTGAAAAGCAGCTACAGATTTTTTTTCATTGTATATTTAACATTTGGTAAAGTCACCAAGAGCCCAGGCTAGGCACTCTTGGGTATATATTTATTAAGGGTGGGATTTTCAAACACTGTCATCATTTGGACTAACTTTCCTCAATGCGAGGAAAGTTATGCGAGCTTTATAATGTATTTTAGTGTGAGCAGTATTAGGCCCATGCTGAGTGCTTTTGAAAATCCCTCTTTATAAATCTGACTAAAGCAAAGAATTGCAGTATACAGTAAAACCTCCTGTGGCCCTGATTCAGCAAATCACTGAAGCTTTTTTCATCAGGGAACTAAATCATGCAACAGTAGGGAATGTTCTCAATGTTCTACTTACTCACTCTTCACCAAAGCTAAACAGAATTGTTGACAGTACAAGTTATGTACTCAATGTTCTAACAGATCTTTTCTACCTTTGACTTCCATGACTCCTGATTCATCACAAAGAGCCTAATCTCCCAAGCTTGAGGGATAGAAACAAATTTTTTTGAATGAAAGCTGAGATTTTTGGGTATCTTCATGACTCCAGGAGCTGGGCCCTTTAACAAGACACCAAATATTGTGAGACTCGTGATCAAAACATGGGAATTGGCAGTGCTGCATATAAATAATGAAATAGTCATTAGAACAGGAGGACTGGCACTTGGGTTTTCCTCCTCTCAGGTGAGTGCCCTAACAACTGGACTATGGAGTCATTCTGTCTCTGGCTCAGTGACTATTTAATAATACACAGTGGAACAGTTTCAGCAGGAGCAATTGAGACCTGCCCCAGAATACCTCATAGTCCAGTCATTGGGGGGAGGGGGAATAGCTCAGTGGTTTGAGCATTGGTCTCCTAAACCCAGGATTGTGAGTTCAATCCTTGAGGGGGCCATTTAGGGATCTGGGGCAAAAATCTACCTATAGGTTGGTCCTGCTTTGAGCAGGGGGTTGGACTAGATGACCTCCTGAGGTCCCTTCCACCCCTGATATTCTATGATTCTGTGATTAGTGTACTTCTCAGGGAGGTGGGAGACTCAAGTTCAAATTCTTTTTCCACCTCAGGCAGAGGAGGGGAACTGAACCTAGGTCTCCCACATTGCAGGTGAGTGTGCTAACTACCAGACTAAAGGTTGTACACTACCTACTGCTCTGCCTATTTGTGTGGGGTTGGGCATGCTCTGAACATGCATATTGAATCAGGTTCCAGAGGCAGGATAGGTAGGAGAGGAACACCTTGCCTGAGGATCGCACTGGGGCTTAGGGGTGAGATAGGTGACTGTGTGCATGCTCAGTGGTAGAAATTTAGGCACCTAGGGAATTTTAATGACAGACATTTAGGCACCAAGGGACTGTAGCAGAATTTATTTTGTCCCAGGGCTCTGCCCTGACATCTCTTCTGTCAGTGGCATGCAAGGCAGGATCTCGCACATACAGTGCATATGAGATCACACTTCAGAGGAGGCCATCACTATTGCTTAAGCCCTGGCACCTCTTTCTTCTCAACTTAAGCACTGGATTTCAGGTGCCTACAGAGTTAGGCAGTAACTGAGCGTGGGTTTTGAGGATCCCAGGGACACTTAAATGTTGCACTTAAGTGCCTAAAGTGGAAATTAGATGCCTGAGTCCTTTTCTGGATCTAGTCTTGAGAGTCAGGGACTAATTCCAGCTCTCACACTGACTCCTGGCAATCATGTTCCTGCATCCAACATTTGGGGCTTGTCCATATGGTGCAGTAACATACCTGATATGTTGGATTCATGAACTTGATTGCCAGGAGTCAGTGTCAGAACTGGGATTAATCCTGGATGCCCAGGAAGAGATCCAGAAAAGGATTTGTACATCCGACTGCCACTTTAGGGACCTAAATTCAACATCTTTAGGTTTAGCATTCTACTCCAGGACTTTCGCTGCTCTGTAGCAGTGTCCACACAGCAAGTTTACTGCGTGCAAGCTGGTGCACTGTAGATTCAGAGCCTGGCTTGCAGTGCAGTGATTCAACATGAAAACAAACCTTCGGATTATTTGTGACTCTTTCTTTGCTGGTTTAAGCAAATAATGTTCTCTGCTTATTGTTGTTATGAATACGTATGAAACAGACTTTTTGAAATGCCACTCATTTGTGTATATACTAAAGGCTCAGCATATTTATTCAAGGTGAATCCAGCTGACCATCCTTATCCACTTCTCCCCCCTTAACTTTTCTTTTTATGGTCTTTTAGATAAAGATAGTTGCATATCTCTGAAGCTACCACTTAAAGATGACCTGCAAGTATTCTTTTAAATGTGCTATTTGTAAGATTACATGCTAAATATCTGTTGTAGCAAGGGTAAGAGAGACATTCAATAAACACCTACCTTTCTCATTTCTGGTCCCTTAAGTTGTGAATTTCTGGCTTTCATTCTGAATGATGCCCCAGCATGCATTGTGCTTCTGCCATCATAATTACCACAGAAACTCAGTAGATCATTTAAAACTAATAAGTAACCCCAGTCATTACAGTTAGTTAAGTTGTTTGGCATGAAGTTTGTCCATTTCTGATTTGCTTGGGAAATAACAAATGCCTCATTTAGATTTGACTTTTTGTTCTGGAAATCCAGTCTGACTGAGTTTTTTTGCTGTTGCTAGAATTATGGCAAGTGTGTTGTGATCTAAATTTAGCAGAGCAATAGGTGGTCTGGATTTTTGTTTGGCATCAGCAGCAAAAGCCTTAATCAGGGCTTACCAACAGCTGAAAGCAGCCAGATGGTTTTTTTTAACCATGTAGATACTTGCACAATAAATCCATTAATGCTGATTGTTTCTCTGCCTGTAACAGGCCCTGGATTTTCAGTGAAATCTTTAAAATGGGCCATTAGTGAATTGCATAATGTAATGGATTACTCATGGTACAGCAGATTAACTTGTTCAAAGTGATATCAATTTGTTGCTTGACTATTCTAAGCACAGACTAGGGGCAGGGTTCTCAACCTATTTACCATTGTAGGCTGCATATGCCTGTGCTCTGTGTGTTATGTAGACTGTATCCACACAATATATATACTACCTGTATGGCCCTAAGGATGTCACATGGACTGCAGCTGTGTGCTGATTGGGCTGCAAGCAGGCTGAGAACTACTGGACTAGGGGATGTGTTCTTGCTTTCAGTTTCTTTCTTGTCATCCCAGGATTATGTATATCTGGCATGCATTTATGGTCAGGAAAAATTCTGGAATGAAAATGGCACCTTCTTCACAGATCTGTTTTCATCTAAGTTGTATTTACTTATTTTACTATCTATGAAACTTCACAATCTTATACAGTCCATTTGAAAATATAGCCACAGTATAAATTATGTTTGGAGTGCACAAGGGCAGGCTATATCATTGTTCAACAAGTTTCAGCAGGGTGATTATTACATTGTTGTTACCAGAGTAAGTCAGATCAGAATCAGGTGTATGATTATTTACTTATTAATTGTGGAACATATATTTTACAGCCCGTGCTCACCCTCCTGGTTAGGTTTCACTTTCTAAATGATCTGTCACTTGGTGGAGGTTTCCCTGTAAAACCTAGGGTAGGAAACCATCAACTTAGAATATGAAGTGTTTCAGTGATTTTTATCTCAGATTACTTTAATGGAAATGTATTATAGGAAGAAAGTTTTGTTGGATTTGTTTTTTTTTTTTTTTAATTCGTTTATTTTGTGCATTTGTCTTCACTTGGTGTATGTTCAATTTCACTCTTACCTCCCCAATCGAACCAATTAGTTAGTTAGTTTTTTCCCATGTTTATGTGGGTCTTTCACACAACCCTGGGGAGAGAGAAATAATTTCTAAAGACTAAGGAAACAACTGTAATACTATGACAGTTGGCAAGGAGGAGTTAATGCGATTTACCCCCTTCTGCAGGGGGACAAAAAGGTTGCCCAAGGTATCTCAAAGCTCTGAACAAAGCGATGAGCTAAATATTGCTTGTGCACGTAGGCATATGGAACAGCTATTTTGTAGTTGGCAACTGATCACCTATCCTTGGATAATGGAGCCTGGTTTATTGAAGGAAAGAATGTTGGCTTTTGTAATGAATATATTTTATGGTGTTTGAGAGGACCTTGTAAAAAGGCTGCCCCAATAAATGATTTACCAGGGCAGTAAAAACATTAAGAAAATTGCTAACACTGTATCTCATTTAAGTGCACTTACTCTGATGAGCAGTTTGTAAAATGATGCAAGTTATATCTAATCTTCTCAATGTGTGTTTCACAAAAAAATGCTACCACATTATCCCATGGACAAGGGGCAGGGTGGATATCAAATAGTGCACAGGACTTGCTGATTTATTGGGTGAGCTGTAGAGAAAAATGAGGTGTGAGATTAGGACTAAATCCTGTACACAAAATGATTCCTTCCAAGAGCAGCATTAAATAGGAAGCAAATTAAAACTAGTTATGACAGACTCAATTTGCACTTTTGCCTCTCTGCACATGGGCCCACAGCAGAGTCCCTGTACCCGGGTATCTGAGTTCTTAAAGCTTATTAATGTAATCTAGATTAATTTATTAAATGCACAGTATGTCAAATCTCTGTCACATTGATGATCGACATATAGGGGAGCCCGTTTACAGAGAGACGGAAGGTGTGTGGTGTTCAGTCATCTGAAATTGTGTGTGGGGGGGGGGCACTGTCTTCATAACAGACTTGTCTCTGAATAGATGACATCTGAATTAGTAATGATCTTTTATAATTTTTTAATTGTGATGCCTACCTTTTTTGGTGATTGGACGTCACTGCACTTTCTGCTATAACTGCATACACACCATTCTAGAGCAGTTAGTGCTGTACATACAATATTTGTGCTATACCTATCACACATTGTAGGCAGCAACAGAATTCATGCATGTTCAAATCACAGTCAGCAGAGCCTTCCTTATCATGAACCTTTAATTTACCTCCACTCTTATGGGTTGTCTCTTCTGTGGCTTAAGGACTGCATTCTTATTGCCCCTTCAACTTCCATATTTGTACTGCCTGTCTACCAGCTTCATCCAGTAACAGCAGCTGGTGAGATGTATGAGTGAGAGTTTTCATGTCTGCCTGAAACTATAGCAACCAGCTCAATCCATTGTATTCTGGGTCTCTAGGAGCCATTACTGAAGGTGCTTTTGGGGTATTTATTTTATGTGGAACACACACCTCCCTGAAATCACTCCCACTGGTTGCTGCTCATATTGCAGTTGTGCAGATCTGATAGAATGCTGGGAAATAGTTCACAATTTCCCATTGTTTCAGTAATTTTTGGAGCATTGTGTTTACTCCAAAAGGGGATGATTTGACCCCTGCATTACATTTTTGAATAAAACCCAATGCTATGACCATCACTCATTCGCCACAAACATAGAAAGTGAGATTCAGTAAAAATAAAATAAATGATCAGTATTCTGATCACACACCTTTTAAAATGATAGTTTATCAGTATCCTCCTCTCATGCATAGTACAACCGGCATGAATTTATTGTGAAGCTTCCCCTTATTAAGAAGGCTCAATGTTGCTTCTTGGCTTCCTGCCACTTCTCACTAACACCCACCAAACCCTTCCATTTGTCAGGCTAGTTAAAGCTGAATGATGAGGCTTCACTGGGCGGTGTTGAATCTGTCTCTCTAGAGCTGAATTTCTCCTCATGTTCAGTGAACTGTTCCTCTTGTTTATGTGGCTCTGTCTGGCACATTTTACTGTGTGAACATGAACAGAAATCATGGGAGTGTCAACTTAAGGTGTAACACAGAGTCTGAATTTAAAATATATATAATCAAAGAGTCTTCTCTGGTGTTACAGTTAGGAAGGAAAGCTTTCTAAGCAGAGGCCTTAATCACCAGCACAAAAGTTCTAGTCAGTGGTCCTGATCCTGCCATGAGTTCCATTCAGGCAAACCCCTGTGCGGCTGCCCATGTGAATACCGATTGAAGTCAATTGGGTTTCTGCATAGGAGCAGGGGTACACCTGCATTGAACAGTTCACAGGATCAGGGCCTTAACTTTAAGATGAGCATAGGCATAAACATTGGGAAACAGAACCGGTATAAAAATGATTTTCTGACTATTTTAAAGTGAATTTGATGCTTGAAAAAAAGGCAGTCTAGCTATGTGGATCATGTGTGAGTTATCCACAGATGGGTCAGCAGAGGGAAGAAAGCTGTTTATGCTCTCTGTTGTATCCTGTTCAGTTTGTTGTATGGCTGTACTTAGTCTGTGAGGTATCCAGGTGCTATGATGATGGGTACATAACAAGTTGTTTAAAAAAAAATACAACTCCACTGTCATTTCTTGAAGACACAGGCAGCAGCCAACAAGTACAAGATACTGCTGCTGATAATAAAAACACAGGTGACCAGCAGACATCTCTCCTTTTCTAAGTATGGCAATGCTAGTGAAATTTGTGACTTTTGTGTTGATATTAACCTACCCAATTTATGAATTTAAGGCTAAAATGTAACCTGCATTATAGAGGTGGAGAGGAAAAACTATTTCCATGACAAATATGTTCTCTTAAAAATACCATAAGAAATTTTAATCCCTATACAAAACCAACAGGATCTTGGATTTCATAGGTAAGGTTTCAGAGATACTACCCACTCTGCAGAGGTACTCCATTTATATACAGTGAGCTACACTGATTCTTATTATTGTAGCACTTAGGAGCCTCAGTCATGGACCCGGACCCCATTGCACTAGGCACTGTACAAACACAGAACAAAAAGACATTGCTTGCCCTAAAGCAGTGGTGGGCAACCTGCGGCCCGATGGGGGTAATCCACTGGCGAGCCGCCATACAGTTTGCAGGCACGCCTTCTCAGTGGCTGCGGTTCGCCGTTCCCGGCCAATGGAAGCTGCAGGAAGCAGGTTACCCACCGCTGCCCTAAAGAGTTTATAATCTAAGTATAAGACAAGAGACAACAGATGAATACAGACAGATGAGGGAGTACAAAGAAACAACTATGTGTTGGCAGCAAGCATCATATTAGAATCACAATATTTTTGGTTTTGTCATTGGTTTCTTTGGGGGTTTGCTTACTTAGGAGAGGATCAGCTAACGTAAAAGGTGTGAGGGGGAGGAGAAGCAGGTGTAGAACAAAGCTGAGGTGAAGGGACTGTGAGGAGGAGGGTTGGCGCAAGCAGCCAATCAACACAGGGCAGAGAAAGTCAGAGAACATTCTCTAGTTTTGATTGGAAATGTCCGACGTGCCCTGCTTTAGCTGCTTCTTGTCTTACCAGGTGGAGTCTCTGCTTGGCTCCTCTCTGCAGCCCAAATGGTAGGGTGAGGGGAGGCAGGGCCTGGCTCTTAGTGCCCCCAGAGTGGGTGGGGTCTCCCTGCACAATTTTGGGTCTAGGGGGGTGCTTAAGGGTGGGATAGCCCTGGTTGGACCCCATTTTACCCTCTCCCCACAGCCCAGCAGGCCCTACTGCTTGGGAGACTCCAGCAGAGGCTGTACAAGCCAACCCAGAACTCTGGGTACATATTCATAGTGCTAGCCCAGACCAGATCTGTGCTGCTGCACTTCACTGCTATTTCTAACTGTGCTACGTAGATTAAAGTTAGCATGGGTATGTCCGCTTGAGCTGCAATCACAGCTCCAACTGCAGGCAGACATACCTGTGTATGCGCAGTGTAGCTATTAAACAGACAACACTTAGACTATTAAGCTATTTCATCCAAGTGGCTCTGTGCCTCCTCTTTAGTTCTCCCTAAAGGTTCATACCACAAAGTGAAGAGCAACTACTGGAGATGAGTGCTCTCAACTTCCATTGAAATCAACAGAGGTGGAAAATATTCAGCACTTCTAGGAGTTACTTGATATCTTGCAGAATAAAGCTCTAACAGTTTGTCATTGATAATTATTCTTTCACTTGCAAATTGGCCATTATAACATGGTAGCTTGCCCCATGGACTGGGAGAGCCCTGGTTTAAGCCAACCCTGATTACAGGATGAGTCCCACCTCATAGGAATCAGGTGATTCCAGTATAAAAGGAGCAAGATGTTGCAGTGAAAGGGGAGGAAAGCCCAGGAAGTTGTGATGGAATCTGTAGAGAATGAGGAATGCTTTCCAGACTGCCAGGTAACGGACCCTGTTTAAGCAGGGGAAAAGTTGCAAAGGCCCCAGATAGAAAGGCCTGGGAGGAAGAAGAGAAACCTTGTGTTGTGTGGACTTAGAAATATACTTTATTTGGAGAGTTTTAGTTTTATTTGCAGTTTATTTTAGATTAATAAATGTAGTTCTTCAGGAGGGTATTTCTGACCAAGAAAAAGCCTGAAGGAAAGTTTTTATTTGACATCTAAGAGAGGAAAATGAGTCAGGCTGTTTGTAGCATGACCTTAGATCAGGGGTTCTCAATCAGGGGTAGATGTACCCCTGGGGGTACCAGAGGTTTTCCAGGGGGTACATCAACTCCTCTAGATATTTGCCTAGTTTTACAACAGGCTATATAAAAAGCCTAGCAAAGTCACTACAAACTAAAATGTAATGCAGACAAAATGAGAAAGTAAGCAATTTTTCAGTAAGTGTGTGCTGAGACACTTCTGTATTTTTAAGTGAGGTGAAACTTGGGGTCTGCAAGACAGATCACACTCCTGAAAGGGGTACAGCAGTCTGGAAAGGTTAAGACCCACTGCCTTAGATCATAAGGGATCTATGGAAGGGACTGGTCCAGTTACAGCCTTTTTGTCAGACTGGGCCTGATTCTCATGCCCTTTATACCACTTTGGTATTAAGGTCTCCTTTATGCTGCCAGAGCAGTAAATGGGCTGTAGTGACAATAAAGATCATACTTCTTTTGTTTTTGTTCTCTGATTCAATCTGTTCTTCATAATTCTAATGGTGCAAAAGCTAAGTGTGTTTACCTTTTGGCTTTTACCATCATATATTGTTTCCTTTTTTGAACAGGTTTGTCAAAAGGTAATTTTAAAGGTTCTCACAGAAATGACTGGCTTTTAAGTTGAGAGACAATTGGACCAGCTTCTAAGTAGACATATATGTAGAGGATGGTGAATAAAGGCAGTTGGGGGGGGGGGGAGGGAGTTGCTATATGCCTCCCTTTGTCACTAGCAGTATTGTGCTCCCCTTAAACTGCCAAATGCTTTTTGAAAGAGTAGATGTAAGGCCTGTGACATCTGATGAGAACAACAAATTGGAAAGTTTGGAAACTGAATCCAGGTGACTGAGCCTACTGAAGTCTGACTAATGCGCCGTGTCTTTGTTACATGTAATTTGAACTGTGGATCGAGTACAACTCAAAGAGATGCTCCTATTAATGAACTGACTGCAGAATATGATACAAATGAAGCATCTGTGTCTATAGCAGGCCAAACCTTCACATGTGCTCTGCTTAATCTTTCCAGCTGAACTAGCAGAGCTTGATTAGAGCTGAATGAAAAAGAGAAATTATTCCCAACTATTTTCACAAAATTAGAATGCGCTGCTGTTCATGCACTTGTACCAAAAGTGTACTCTTCCCTGGCATACAGAATTTGTCATCCAGTCAGAGTACAAAAATAATACATGTGAGAGTCACACACCACAAATAATGAATTATGGATAGCAGACGTCAAAGTCAGAGGGTGAAATTTACCTCTGTACAGAGGACTTGCTCAAGACCTATGCACCATTTAAATCCTGCTTAAATCCTCCAACTCATGTAAAAGATTTATTACTTGTTGAAGGCAAATATGCAGACTCTTGAACAATCAAGTACAATTACTAAGGTCCCTTCCAGTTCTATGAGATAGGTATATCTCCATATATTAATAATTCCACCTCTCTGAGGAGGGCCGGCTCCAGGGTTTTGGCCGCTCCAAGCAGCCAAAAAAAAAGCCATGATCGCGATCTGTGGCGGCAATTCGGGGGGAGGTCCTTCACTCCTAGGCGGAGTGAGGGACCGTCTGCCGAATTGCTGCCGAATACCTGGACATGCCGCCCCTCTCCGGAGCGGCCGCCCCAAGCACCTGCTTGACAAGCTGGAGCCGGCCCTGTCTCCGAGGGAGCTTCTTTGGATTTCCTGGTGGTAACTACCATATATTTTGCTGCCCCAGCCTATAAAAAAGAAAATTTGGAGACATATGAGACCCAAAGAATCCACCAATATCCTTTAACAGAGACTAAAAAGGAGCACTCACTGTCCAGCTACGAGCCAGCAGGCATCCATGTTACAAATCTGTCATCAGCATCTGGCAGGCATTGTTACAACTGCTGAAAGTCTCAGAAGGGAGAACAAGAAATGTATGGGCATGAACACTGAGCTCTCCTCCATGCTCACTCCTTTAAGAGATCCCTGTAGTTGAGGGATCAGGCACCCAAGCATTGTATAGCACAAGTAGAGGCTTTACCAGTTCTGTAGCTAAATGTGACAGTTCTGGAGACTGAAGTCCTCTATCTGACACTGTTCACAAGGAAAAAATTCATACTGGAGGTATGGGGGAATGGGAGAAAAGTAACATTCTGAGTAGGTGGTGATGAATAAAAATGTCACCACAGAATGAGTTTACCATCTCTGACCTGTCATCCAAGCTATAAAGAGATGTTGAAGTTGTTGCAAGCAATCGGTCAGGCTGTTTAGTTGTTTACTCTACATCTTCTGGCACGGAAACTGGTCTGATATTGATTTGTTGCTGTGTCTCTTCAAGTCATGCTGATCAATATCTTCTGTGTCCAAAAGGGGGCTCTCTGGCAACAGAAAGGGAGGTGCCTGATGCAGCAAGTTAAGAAAAGCAAGAATTGGGGTTGGGGGGAAAACTAGCTTACATTGTCTAAACACAATGTCATGTACCTCTATCTCCCGTGTTGATTAGCTGTTCACTCAAACACCCCCATGTCCCTTCACTTCAGTCTTGCTCCACTAGCCCTCCATCCTTCCCTCACTCTTCAGTGTCACCTCTTCTTTGCTTTGTCTTTTTGTTGTTCCCCTCTTGTCTTTCATCCTCTTACCCCTGCCCTCTGTAATGCACTTAATATTTATTCTACTTTTATGTTCTACCCCACTCTCCCACTTTTTGTCTTGTCTTTTTAGAATGTAATCTCTTTGGAGCAGGCACTGTTTGTTACTTTCTGTTTGTACAGTTCCTAGCACAATAGGGTCCCAGTCTGTGTTGAGACTTCTGGGTGCTACTGCAGTACAAATAGACCATTAATATTGAAGTCAGTAGGAGTTTTACCACTGACTTCAATTGGAGTATGATTGGGCCAGGGGTCTCTAACTCTGCTGCAGGAGATTTCATGAAGGACGGCACTTCTGAGATGGTTGGGAGGACAGACTTGTGTGTGTACCAGTCTCAGTATTGCCAACCCCAAAGTTCAAAAATCATGAGTCAGACCCCATAAAAATCATGAGATTTAAAAAAAAACAACAACAAAAAACTCATGATTTTTGACCAAAGATCGTTTTGTGGTTATTTTGGTCTGTCATTTTGAACTCCCCCTGCCCACCTTAGGCCTTGGCTACACTTGCGAGTTACAGCACTGTAAAGGCTCCCCCAGCGCTGTAACTCACTCCCCGTCCACACTGGCAAGGCATTTGCAGCACTGTATCTCTGTGGTTGCAGCACTGCATGTACTCCACCTCTCCGAGAGGAATAGCAAGTATTACGCTGCCACTGCGGCGCCAGTGTGGCCGCCCAATGCGCTGTGAATGGCCTCCAGAATTATTCGGCAGTATCCCACAATGCCTGTTCTAGCCACTCTGGTCATCAGTTCAAACTCTACTGCCCTGGCCTCAGGTAAACAACCATGTGACCCACCCTTTACATTCCCCGGGAATTTTAAAAATCCCCTTCCTGTTTGCTCAGCCCGGCGTGGTGTGGAGTGCTATCAGCGAACCTTTCCAGGTGACCATGCCTCCACGCGCCAAGCAAGCCCCAGCATGGAGCAAGGGCGAGTTGCTGGACCTCATCAGTGTTTGGGGTGAGGAAGCTGTACAGTCCCAGCTGCGCTCCAGCCGTAGGAATTACAATACCTTCGGGAAGGTATCAAAGGACATGATGGAAAGGGGCCATGACTGGGACGCCCTGCAGTGCAGGATTAAAGTGAAGGAGCTGCGGAGTGCCTACCGCAAAGCCCGCGACACAAACGGCCGCTCGGGTGCTCCCCCCGCAACCTGCCGATTCTACAAAGAGCTGGATGTGATACGTGGGGTTAACCCCAAGTCCACTCTGAGCACCACCATGGACACTTCAGAGCCGGGGGGGGGGGAAGGAGGAGGAGGAGGAAAATGGGAGTGATGGTGGTGGGCCGGATGGAGATACCCCGGAATCCCTGGAGCCATGCAGCCAGGAGCTCTTCTCGAGCCAGGAGGAAGGTAGCCAGTCGCAGCGGAGAGGAGGGTTAGGCATGTATGCCTAGATGTGGAATAGTGCATTGATGTGGTTTATCACATTGCGGTAATCGGCCTCGGTAATCTCCTCCAATGTCTCATCCAGAATGTGTGCAATGCACTTGCGCAGGTTTATCGGGAGAGCCACCGTGGTCCTCGTCTCAGCCAGGCTAATGTGTCCGTGCCACTGTGCCGCGGGGGGACCATTGCTGCACACAGGCAAGCTGCATATGGGCCAGGGCGGAAGCCGCATTGCAGTAGAAGACCCTCCCTTGCTTCCCAGGTCACCCTCAGCAGCGAGATATCGTCCAGGACGAACTCCTGTGGAAAATGTTGGGACAGTGTTCAGTGTAGGTGCCTCCTGAAGCTGTTGGCTCTCCCCAAGGCACAGAAACCCAGAGGACAGTGCAGCCCTGAAACAATCAGTCCCCCTTACTCACCATTTTGAGGCTTCCGTGGGATATGTGTGCTCTGTTTCGGACGGGAAAATTGCTAATGTGTAGACCCTGTGTGTTTTCTACTCCTTAAGTGGGGGGGGAATCATTACTCTGTCTGGTATAAACAATGCTGCCTCTGTTCAATATTGCATTTTGCCTATACGGCTGTATCAACCTTGAGACCTCAGCTATCCCTCTTATCGCCTGCTCAGAGACTGCAGACTCAGGAAAAGACCGCAAAAAAGCAAAGAAGACATGCTGCAAGAAGTGATGCGGCAATCTATTTAAGAAAATCAGAAAGCACAGAACTGGAGGGAGAGAGAAAGCAGGATCCGCCAGGAAAACGCAGCGCACCAGCAGCAAAGCACCGCGCACCGGCAGCAAAGCACTGATAGGCTCATAAGCATCCTGGAGCGCCAAGCAGACGCTATCCAGGAGCTGGTAGCCATGCAGAAAGAGGAGCAGTACCGCAAATGCCACCCCCCCCCACAGCCCTTGTCCCAAAACTCTTTCCGTTGTGCCCCACTGTCACCTCCAACCCACTTTCCCCAACTTCCGTGTTCTTCACGCCACCCGCTGCCTCCAACACCAGTATATTCACCACCCACCCCTGAAAACCATGACATTTACCCTCTGCACCCAACCCCCATCACCATGCAGTATAGTTGTCCTGAAGTGCAGCATTCACTGCACAGCACACCAGACAGGACATATGCAAATCTGTGATTGTGCTGTTCCCCACTCCACCCCCTTGTTTCTTTTCAATAAATGGATTTTTTGGCTTTGAAAACATCCTTTATTATTGCATAAAGTAAAAGACTCCTTAGGCCAGGAAATAAACAGGCACTGCAAGTCTCCTTAGCAAACACTGATTCTTAAAGATTGGAACTACTGCACTTCACTCCCGTGCAGGGCACCAGATATCACTGCTGGTTTTCAGCCTCAAATTGCTCCCTCAAGGCATCCCTAATCCTTGCAGCCCCACGCTGGGCCCCTGTAATAGCCCTGCTCTCTGGCTGTGCAAATTCAGCCTCCAGGTGTTGAACCTCAGAGGTCCATGCCTGAGTGAAGCTTTCACCCTTCCCTTCACAAATATTATGGAGGGCACAGCATGTGGATATAACAGCGGGGATGCTGTTTTCAGCCAAGTCCAGCTTCCCCTACAGCGATCGCCAGCGGCCCTTTAAACGGCCAAAGGCACACCCCACAGTCATTTGGCACTGGCTCAGCCTGTAGTTGAACCATTCCTTGCTGCTGTCAAGGCTCCCTGTGTAGGGTTTCATGAGCCACGGCATTAACGGGTAAGCGGGATAACCTAGGATCACAATGGGCATTTCAACTTCCCCTACCGTGATCTTCTGCTCTGGGAAAAAAGTCCCGGCCTGTATCTTCCTGAACAGCCAAGTGTTCCGAAAGATGCCTGCGTCATGCACCTTTCCAGACCAGCCTGTGTTAATGTCAATGAAATGCTCACGGTGATCCACAAGCGCCTGGAGAACCATAGAGAAATACCCCTTCTGATTAACGTACTCGGATCCTAGGTGGGATGGTGCCAGAATAGGAATGTGCATCCCATCTATCGCCCCTCCACAGTTAGGGAACCCCATTTGTGCAAAGCCATCCACTATTTCCTGCATGTTACCCAGAGTCACGGTTCTTCTGAGTAGGATGCGATTAATGGCCTTGCAAACTTGCATCAACATGATTCCAACGGTCGACTTTCCCACTCCAAACTGGTTTGCGACCGACCGGTAGCTTCCAGATTGCAATAGCCACCCGCTTCTCCACTGGCAGGGCAGCTCTCAATCTCGTGTCCTTGCGCCGCAGGGTGGGGGCAAGCTCCTCACACAGTCCCATGAAAGTGGCTTTTCTCATCCGAAAGTTCTGCAGCCACTGCTTGTCATCCCAGACTTCCATGACGATGTGATCCCACCACTCGGTGCTTGTTTCCCGAGCCCAAAAGCGGCGTTCCACGGTGCTGAGCATGTCTGTGAAAGCCACCAGCAATTTCGTGTCGTACGCATTACGTGGCTCGATAGCATCGTCGGACTCCTCACCCTCACTCTCACTGTCACTTTGGATCTTAAGGAATAGTTCGACAGCCAAACGTGATGTGCTGGCGAGACTCGTCAGCATACACCTTGGCAGTTCGGACTCCATTTCCCGCAGACAGATCGCGCTGCACAGAAACCGTTGAAAGAGGCGCCAAAGGTGGACAGAAACAAAGGGATTTCTGGGATGCGAAGCGACGCATCACGGGGCATTGGGACAGGACCCAGAATCCCCCGCACCCACGTCCCCTTCCCACAACCCCCGGCGCCAGAATAGGAAAAGGTGCTCTGTGGAATAGCTGCCCATAATGCACCGCTCCCAATAGCGCTGCAATTGCCGCAAATGTGGCCACGACAGTGTGCTGGGCAGCTGTCAGTGTGGACAGACTGCAGCGCTTTCCCTACTCAGCTGCACAAAGTCAGGTTTAACTCACAGCGCTGTACATCTGCAAGTGTAGCCAAGTGCTGCAGGGGACCCAACTGAGATCTAATTACAAAGATTTGTATAAAAAGCTCCTTGATTGATGTGGAGTTTCCAGTTTCTCCTCCAAATACTAATTAGCTCCCCCATCTGCTCCTTGCACTTCTGCTCCTCTTGCAGCTCCAGTTGTTCTTCAACGCCATCTCCCAGACTTGATGGGGCAGCTACAGTGGGATCCTCTTCTCCCCCTTCCCAGACCTTGGGGACATGGGGGGACCGTCCCAGGAGTTATTTCCCACTCTTCCTCTTCCTGGGCTTAGTGCTGCAGAGATGGCGGAAGGAGTTGCAGAAAGGAGCTGACCCACTTTTCACAGTGGGGAGGAGGGAGCAGCACGGCCTTGAGCTGCTGGGCCCTTTCTGATCCTTCTCCTTATTCCCCGCTTGTGAGAATGTCAGCTGCTCCCTCTCCCTACCTAAAAATTCCTCTTGGCTTCTGAGGGGATGGTGGGAGAGCTCTGTCTGCTTCCTGCAGCAACCTTGGTTGGCTGCTTAGTTGTGGGACATCCGGGCACAGCAGTGCCTCCTCCAACATCCTAGTGGGGTAGAAGGACAGGTTCCTTCCTGACTGAGACACCTGTGAAGACTGAATGAGTTTTGTGGCCCAGAGCCAACCATTGGAGTTGACACTACAAAACAGGCTCTAATGGGACAATGTTGGGCCTTCCATACATAACTGCAGAGGTTAATGATTCCTATTCCCCCTGGTCAGGTAAGCTACCCTCTGAACTGTCTGTACAATCCATTTTAATCCATTACTCAAAGTAGCAGTCATCCATCAAGGGACTGGTTTTGTTTGCTATGGGGTGGTAAGTCTAGGTCAGTGGTGGGCAACCTGCGACCCCTGGGCCGCACATGGCCCATCAGGATAATCCGCTGGTGGGCTGTAGGGTGACCAGATAGCAAATGTGAAAAATCAGGACGGGGGCGGGGGGGTAATAGGAACCTATATAAGAAAAAGACCCAAAAATGGGGACTGTCCCTATAAAATCGGGACATCTGGTCACCCTAACGGGACGTGAGACAGTGTTTACATTGACCGTCCGCAGGCACAGCTGCCCGCAGCTCCCAGTGGCTGTGGTTCACTGTTCCCTGCCAATGGGAGCTGTGGGAAGTGGCGCGGGCTGCAGTAATGTGTTGGCCGCTGCTTCCCGCAGCTCCCATTGCCCAGGAATGGCGAACTGTGGCCACTGGGAGCTGCGGGCGGCTGTGCCTGCAGACGGTCAACGTAAACACTGTCTCACAGTCCACCAGTGGATTACCCTGATGGGCCACGTACGGGCTGCAGATTGTCCACCACTGGTCTAGGTCATTCAGAGACAAGGGCATTCCCCTGGTCCCATTCCCAGAGCTATTATTGAACAATTATTTGTTTGCAATATTTGTCTCATTTTATATACTGCATTATGTTAGTTAATCAGTGGCTATTGGCGATGGGGGTGCTCTATAAATATTATTTTGATCAATACCTATTCATTAGTATTTTATATCTACTGTGAGAATTTTTCATGCTGGAAATTTACAAATATATGCAACTAATGAAAAGAGGAAAGACACTGATTGTTACTCTTTTACATGTAAAGATTTTACTGTTTAAGAGATGCAAACATGCTTCTTAGTTTATAATTTTGTAAATATTCTATTTTTAAAACCATTATATCTTTGAATTTTTGAATGTTATTTGTAAGTGACTTGGTTTGACCTGTTTTTACTTGAAATTGTAATCCTGTTCCTGAATGCCATCTGCCCATTCATATTGCTTGTGTTCCAAATAATATCTTCAAGGCTAGAGCGTACAGCTTTAACTATCACATGATACAGAGTCCCATGCCTCTTAATCAGAGCATCAAGTGATTCATTCAGTGTGCCTTTTTTTTTTTTTTTAATTTCCTGCCACAGCCAGCCCTCTCACAAGTTTCTGACCGCTTTAAGCAGCCTGAATTCACTTCCTAGCCTCTCTCCCTTCTGGCTAGGACTCCTTCTCTAAGCTGCCCGTTGTTCCTGCTTCTTTGGCCTCGTTTGGATTGCTTTACTCATTTGCTATATTGCAACCTCTTATGATGAGATTTCTCATGGAATGAAGAATTTTCAGATGTGAGCTCAGCCATAATTCAAGCTACTGGCAAAATAGGAACACAGCATAATGTTTTCCCCTAAGCATTAGATTTGTAAGCTATTTTGGAGCAGGGACTCCTATTTGCACAGCACTTAGCACAATAGGGCCCTGATCTGGTTGGCCTCTAGGTGCTACCACAATATAAATATTAATAACAGATAGAGGAAATACTAACAAGTCACATGAGTAAAAATGCTTGGCATTACCATGTAACTTTCAGAACATCCATTGACGAGATATCCTCCAAATGTTTCTGGCCTTAATATACTTATGAAGTGCATTTGCTCTCTATGGCTCTAATCCTATATTGAGTTCCTCACGGGTGGGACTGCATGGAGCCTCACTGACTTCTGTGGGATCTAACTACCCAGAGTTCACTGCAGGATCAGCACTATATTTGTTTGTGGCATATATGTTAAGTTATGTTAGCTGAAGTTCTGCTAGCCCTAACTAGACCTGGATATTCAAATTCTGGTCTCAGTCACAGTGGTGGAAATCCAGCATAACTTCACTGGCTGCACTGAAGTTACTCCTTATCTTTTGCTGGTGTACATGAAAGCATAATTTGGCTCAGTACATAAACATTATAGAAAGCAAGACGAAAGAATTAAAATGCATTTAGTCTTTTGAAATGCTGTAAGGCAGTTTCATATAAGCTACAGTGAAAATTTGTGCAACAAGAGTTACCCATGTAGCTTACATGGCAATGATATTTGTTAACAGTCATTGGTTCACAGACTTTTGATATGGGTTAACAGCAAGGGGAGAATCCTGCATGAAAGAATCCATGCCTTTACAAGTCTAAGGGCCAATTATTGGACATCCATACATGTATATGCATTCCAGAAAACCTGTGGGCAGTAGCAAGAGTATATGGCAAAGTTAGCTACTCAATTATGCCTTCTCCAAGTGCTCCATGGCTAATACTGCAGGGGGAGGGAGACATAATAAGTTGTGGGAATTTTGGCATAGTTTGCATTTGCTTGTGTGGTTGCACAGACCAAGCAATGGTCCCTAGGCCTTTCTGCCATGCACACACATTTCTATTACACTATATCACTTTTCAAGGACTCCGATTGACTTCAAGGAGCTCTGGAGCAGGCCCTTACTTATGCCACTTTCCCAGCATTAGCCAGAACTTGACCCTGTGTACACAACATCTGCCAATACTAGTCTTGAGAGTAGGATCACAAGGATAATATTTTCATAGATTAATTTTTCTTGAGCAACTGCTCCTGACTAATAGAAACCCATGCTTTCACTTTCTTTAATGTTGCTAATGTATTATGTGTATGTCTCTTGGCCTTGCATTCTTGCATTGTATGAATTTCTTTCTTGGCCAAATTAGTATCATTGTGAAATCTCTAGTAGAATATTGTGGGGGAACCCACAGAAAGGACTTGAAGTTATGAATTGAGTTCTTAAAGCACTTTACAATATAAGTGTATCATATCTCACTACATCTGGTGATGTAGGTAAACATTGTTATTCACATTTTACAGAGGGACAAACTGTCGCCAAAGTCACACAGGAAGTTTTTGACAGAACACAGAATTGAATGCTGGTCTCCTGACCTCTAGTCTGGGACCACAACCACAAGACCATCCTTAGTCCCTTTTAGCAATCACAGAAAAACATATAGAAAAGAGGAAATTTAATTTCTTCTTTGGAAAGTGTTTCAGTATTTAGAGCCAAGACACAGGGCTTTGTTTGGATTTTAGGGCAGGGGTGGGTTGGGAAAGGGAAGTTTGTTAGCTTCCCCTTTTAGAAATACACTCCTGCCTTGACCATGAATATTCACTTTGGCTATTACACTGAAATTCCAACCTTCAACTCTGACTGAGCTGCACCATGTTTCTCTGATCGTATTCCAGGTTAGGAAAAGAATACAAGATGTGCTTCACTCCGAACAATGTCCAGAGGGAGGTTGTTCAAGAGTGCAGTGAGGCAGAGGACCGAGTGTACTGCTTTCACAGCGCTCTTGGCCTTTATCAAATTTGGGAGTGTCATTCTGTCCTCACATCTTTTATGAAGAGTATTAAATTGACACAAGAAATTGAGCTGTCTGGAGATGAATCATTGTTGTTCTCTGTGATTATGGTACAGTACATCATCCGTCTGTCAGGGTAAAGACTGGAATCATTGAAAGGCTGAAGAAAAATTGACACTGATATAGCATCAATGCAGGACAATCTACCATTTATGATCAGCTGGTGTCTTGTACTCTTCTACATCAATCTTTTGCTTATTTTAGTTTGTAACAATCCAGTGTGCGCCATTTATATCATTGCCCAAACCAGTGCTGGGAATACACAGGTGTCAGTTCCTGACTTCAGAAGCATTAGAGGCAGCATTTGACGATGGATTCAGTGCTAGCAGGGTGTGTTAAGGGAGTTTTTACACAGAGTAAAACAGCAAAGCTTCTGCGTCCCAGAATCGCTTGCAGGAAATATACACTAGAGAACTGAACTGATGGAACAGCACTTGTATAAGCATCAGTGGTGCTGTTTTCACGTTAAGCATATTCTCTCAGGTGTAGGTCTATTGCAGCTTTGTACTGTGTCCATACTAATGTTGTCCTATACCATTTGCAGTCACTATGCTCTAGAAACTTGTTCCAGCTCATTGAAGCAGTGGCTTCTGGGAGATTTCAAAAGGCCTTTTGGGATATCTAGGGAAGCCCTCTTGAATTGTGGACAAAGAGGTCAAGCTACCATAATCCACTGGGTAACTCCTGTTAAGTCCTCTGATGACAGCACCAGTTTATATTCATCTTCTCAAAATGGATGCCAAGATGAATACTCAGAAATCTCTCCTGGCTAAGCAAGACCATCTGAGGTGACAGCAGAAAAGAAATAGAGATGATCCAGAAGTGCCTGCAGAGAACCAGAGATTAAAACCATGAGGTCACAGAACTCATCATACAATGGTTGGACACCTTCTGCCACTATTTGAGTGGTTGGCTGCATGCTGTACTTCACTGGGTGGAGCACAGCTTTTGTGTCCAGGCCATGACCACAGACTGACAGAACTAAGTTGTTCTCAAGACCTGAGATGAGCAATAGTGGCGACAGAACTTCAGAAAGAGCAAAGAACGTTTTCCATATCCCTGTGGGGAGCTAGTCCCAGCATTGCAAAAGCAAGCTGAAAACTCTATTTAGCAAGGGAAAGAGGGTGGTGATTGCTTTCTGGAAGCTTCCTACTTCAGATTGTTTCTGGTCTCTTGGGCACCAGTTTGTGCTTGGGAAATCCACAATGAGTGGTGGTGTGGTGTTTTGCAGGGTAATACACTGGTGGTTTATATGCCAATAATCATGTGATAGATGTAAACGTAGTTTTCCCAGACTCTGCAGCAGCCACTGCCAGAACCTGTGTGTCCCACCCTCCCCTCCCCAACAAATGCAGGAATATATTAACAGAAAGGGGTGCTAATCCATGGTGATGTAGACATTGCTGGACCATCATTTCAGGGACATAGACATGGACATAACATGGCCAAGCAAAAGGCACAATGCTGCAGCTTTCCAAAAGCTCTGGAAAAGGGTGAACTCTCTTCTCCCTGAACACTATTGACTTTGATCATGATTTCTGTTTCCATTGTGCTTCTGGGTGACTCTGCATACTCACATTTGCAATGGCTAATGCAATATTTTCCAACTTACATAAATCTGGAGACACACACAGATTCAATTACACCAAATGTTTTTTGTTATGATGAAAAATAGTACAAACTTAACAATTCTAAAACAAACTGACTAAACAGCAAATGACTCATCATTTTAACCAATAATTTAAATCTGAGCTCACACTATTCTCTGAAAATGAACTGGGATACCTGACTGAAGTGAATGTCATTTGGAACAGCAATCATCATAACACAATAAGTAATAGGACATATGTAAAAGAAATAGAGACTCAACCAGCTTGTGAATGTAGTGAATTGAATAAAGTGATAACTGCAATGCAGTTTAAATACAAACACTTAAGGACAATTTTTATAAAAATGTAACTTTATTCTTCTTCTGGAATTGATCCATACAATTACAGATAACACCAAAAACTAAAAATGATTGAGATTAAAAATTGTATGTGCAAATTTTCTGCTGCACAGTTTTGATCAACTAACTTTTACTGAAAGCACATAAGTGGCACAGTTTGCTTGGTTTTGAGTCAAATCCTGGAAAGTCCAGGTTTGCTTGAAACTCAGCCCAGGTTTACTTATTGAGGCTTTTGGAAAACCTGACCAGAGAACTTAGTTCATAATGAAACCATCAGAGCTGATGGTTTTTGGCCTACAAAAGTTTAAAGAGTTCTGATTGGTCCCCTCCTTTCATCTGCATATGTACAATTCACAAGACTTGCTTCATAATACTGCACATTGGGAAGCTTTTAGTCTCTTGCACCACACTGTGCAATCTTTCCAGCTATCTGCATTGTTTACTCATGCTGTTGCAACATATAGATGGTAGATGATTGATGGATTTTCTTTTTCTTTTCAGCAGTGCTGCAGTCACAGCAGCACAAACTATTTAAAAAAAAAACATTCTGCAGGATAATACTGTCTGTACTAAGCTGAAAATGAGCCAGAACTTCCCAGCATGCCAACTGTGATCTCTTCTAACAGTATAATAGAAACTCTGAAGCGTCACTGCAGCAAGTTGTGCAGATGCAGCATCAATGTTAATTGGTCTGTATCTAATACCATCAGAGGGATACCCAGAAGAAAGATGTCCATATAATGCTGGGGCAGCATCCATCTGGCTTTTGAAATCCAATACCATAAGGAAACCAGGTGGGATGCAGAGTCTTAAAACTGTTTTTATCCCTTAGAATGATGTCTAATTTCCATGTGGATAGGATATCTAGAAACTGGGAAGGTGAGGAGGGTGGTGGAGGCTGCAGTAGGGTTAGGCTGATGGAAGGTGCCTGGGGCACTTGGTTGGGAATCAGGGTTGCTGGAGTGCTCCACAGCTGGATTATGGGGCATTTGTTTAGCAGCTTAGCATGAAGGTTAAATAGGTGGGAGAAGGGATTGGGTTGTTTGCAGGGAGGAGGTACAGAAGGGTTAGGAAGGAATGAGATAGGTCAGAGGCACTACAGCAACTATAATAAACTCACACCAATATAGCTCAATAGCAACTCTATTGAAACCTATAGATTTACAGTGGTGAAACAGCAGAATCTGGCCTCCTATGGGGAAAATGGGAAGATTTGGCAGATGCCTAGAGATTTTTGGGAAGCAAGTGTATGGATTTGTAAGTGTGTGTTCCTCTGCAAAACTGCAGTGCAGTTTACTGGGTGCTTGTCTGCAGGACTGAAAGGATGAATTGTCTTCCATATAAAACAAAACTAACACAGAAATAGTTGCATCAAACAGCCATTCAACTGAATTATTTAATGCAACTAATACAAGTATGAGGCTCTTACTGAATTAGTTACGTAAAACCAGAAACTCGGCTTCCTTCTATCCTGCCTCAAGCCAACATTATTTTCATTTTTATAAGGCCACATTAAAGTGTTAAATTAATAGCTAACCAAAGCTCAAGACATTTGGAAAAGAAAAGGAAACCATAAAATAAGCATTAAAAGGCGCTTATATAATGCTATCAGAATAGTTTAAAGACTTGTCTGTTGCTCTTGAAGAAATAATCGTGAAAAAAAGAGTGCTTTAAATGCCTAGAGTGTTCTATATTATGTTGCATATTCAGAGTCTGTAACAGGGCTACTGTCTGCATCAGTGAGGTTAATCTGGACAAAGCAACCCCCAAAAGAAGATAGAAGTGCACAAAATTTGAATGCTGACAAGGTGTCCACTTTGCACAAACGAGCTATTTGTATCAGAATACACAACACCAACCCTCCGCACTTTGCAGTCTTAGCAAGTGGAGCACTACAAATTGATAATGAGGCTGGCTTGCTTTTTATTTCACACCCTCCAACCTTCGCACCATTCCCTTTCTCCCTCTGGCCCAAATCCCTCTTGGGCTGATGCAGAAGTTTGTGGGGGGACCAAGAGTGGAGGTGGTGTCTCTCTTATCCTGGGACTGCAGAGGAGTGGGAGTGGCGGGTGAAGTCTCTCTCTCATCCTGGGATTGTTGGGACAGTGGGACCTAGAATTGGCCTGCTGGTGCGGATTAGAACAGCCCTGTGAGACATCTCAACATTTGCGCTGGCTACACTGGCCCCTATAACATTTTGACAGCAAGAGACTAGCCCCGCAGAGGGATGTCCCAGTCATGCCGCCTCCTGCTCTTCCCTCACCAGTGTTACTTCAATGCCTCCTACAGTGGAGGAAGGCATGGAGCAGGCTAATGGCAAGGCCCTCCGCACTGGAAGTTTATTTCAGGGGAGCATTCTGGTTGCTTTGTGGCCACTTTCTAGTGGGAGAAAAAGGCTACACAACACAGCTGAATTCTTCCTTCTGGATGTAAGTTAAATTCACTTACACCTGTTTTCTCACCAGCTGACCTCTGCTGTGTAACTTACACCACCACTTCGAAGAGATAAATAAGTGCCAAGTATGATGAAGTCTTAGAGCTGGTTAAATATTTCTGAGAATAAATGTAATGTGTGTGCTCTGCTGTTATCTGTGGAGATGGACTATTTCTTGTTTACAAGTATTTGAAGGACTGTCCTTCTAATCATGAAAATGTTCACAAACCCTGAATATTGTGTTTTAGAATTGAAGATTATTCACCCAGAGATTCATTGGAGTGTTTTACTCATTATTCAATATTCATCCTTCATTATTCTGCTGCTTAAAATGCTGTATTCATCCAGTCAGGGAATAGAAACAATAGTGTCTTACGTAGGTGACCCATCACACATCAGGAAGGCAAATAGAATAATTTGCAGAGCCAGAAATGTGTTCACCTAAACTATTTTGTCCCTACTGATGTAGAACGAATACATTTGTAAAAGTGAAAATCAGCTTGCCACAGATTCATACATAGAAAAAGAGGCTACAGTTGTTTGATAATTTATTCACAGTGCTCTGATCAGTATTATTATTTTAATCACTTAGATATTTGGCCCACTGACTGATTCTGAAAGTATATCCACTTTTCTCTAAATATATATAAAAGGTATTGTCATTTTTTGTGGAAGACAAAATGCTGTTTTGCAGTAAATGCTCTGTAGCATGGATCTGCAATTTACAACCACAAATACTTAATATTTATCATTCCAAATCTAGGCTGAAATGGTGAAGCAGACAGGGCTATAATTCCAGAGGGAAATTGAAATCTGTGCAAAAGTCAAGGAGATGCCTGCACCAAAATAAAAACATTAGCTACACCCGGTAATGATGAACATTCACAGATTATTTAAAGATTGTGTTGAGATAGGACAGAGAAAGGGCTTGTTCTTATGGAGGAGGAAAACTTAGGCCAGGTCTACATTAAAAAGGTAAGTAGAACCAGCTACATCTCTCAGGGGTGTAAAAAATCCATGCCCCCGAGCAACCGTTAAGCTGACCTAACCCCGGTGTAAACAGCATTTGGTTGACGGAAGAATTTTTCCATTACCTAGCTACCACCTCTTGGGGAGGTGGGTTAGCAACAGGAGAACCCCTCTGGTGGCTATAATGAATATCTACACTGAAGTGTTGTAGCGGTTTAAGTGTAGACATAGCCTTACATGCTGGAGCAAGACAAATGCCCCCAGGAAGGCAGCTTACATCAACCTAAGTATGTAAGCATCTACACTAAAATTTCGCTGCTGCCAATGTAACTGCTTTGCTATGCTGACTTAACTCCTCCACCATGAGAGCTGTAGAGTCCATGTTGATGTAGTTAGGTTGATGCAGTGTCAGTGTAGACACTGCACTGTTTACATCGACTGTTACTGGGTTTCAGAAGCCGCCCCACACTGACAGTACAATGGATACAAGTGCTCCTCGTGAAGAGGCGCACTGCTGAAACAAGGAGCAAAGTGTAGACATACACAAGCAATGTAATTACTGTGGTGGCTGTATGCTGATGTAAGCTAAGTCAACTTAATGTTGTAGTGTATACGTGCCCTAAATGAGAGAACAAGTTTCTGATAATGGGAACACTGAGTGTTTGATTTAACTGTTGAGGCAAACATCACCATACTTGTTGTCCTTGGTACACATGCAGACAGGCTCTGAGACCTAACAGTGCAATACGACACTCCTTTTTAAGGATATATTACTGCCTTAACAAATATTGGGGGACAAGTAAGGCTTCTTGTGGCAAAAATTTGAGATATCAAGAAATTGTGGTAAAAATTACAAGCTGTGGACATCGACTGCAGGTCCTGTTAGGCATGTTTTAGGGAAAGCTTCATGCCTTCTTGAGTTACCTAACCATACCTCCTTTCCCATTTATGTAATGTCTTCCCAACTTAAGCATTTCCTCCTCTCCAACATGTTTGTTTAAACATTTTAGGATGCATAGGACCAAATTCAGAGAGATGGTGTATAAGGGTAAATTAAACTCCCTTAAGACTTGTCTTCTCTACAAAACTCAAGTTAACTAACCTGAGGTAAAATCCTAATGAAGACAAAGCAGTTTGTAGTTTTCACAAATTAGCTGCTTGAGATAAAGGTTATGGAGGAGCCTAGTCTTTAATTCTATCTGCTAAGTGTGTGAAAACTACAACCTGCCTTTTCTTCATTAGGATTTAACCTTGAGTTAGCTAACACAACATCGCCCATGTCTACACTTAAACAGTTACAGTGCTGTTAAACAGCTGTGTCACTGTAGTGCTTCAGCGTAGTCACTCACTACAGCAACAGGGTTTCTCCCATCGCTGTAGTTAATCCACCTCCTCAAGAGGCAGCAGCTACATCGACAGAAGAATTCTTAGGTTGGCCTAACTATGTCACTTAGGGGTGTGGATTTTTCACACCCCGGAGTGACTTAGCTTGGTCAACTTAACTTTTTAGTGTGAACCTGGCCTTTAGAACTTTTTTTTTTTTTAACTAGATCTACTTACAGCCCCTTAACAATATGTAAGTCACAGTAACAGAGTATGAATAGGTATAATCTATACAATGAGGAGCCATAAAAAAGTGTCAAAGCAGGGAGTTTAATGTATAAATTCTTACCCAATCTTATTTGCTTTTCTATCTGCACTCCGCTCTTCTGTTCCTTTGGTACACCAGTTTAAGTCTTTTCTATACAGAAAAAAAATTATATCAGCTTAACTACACTGATGTTAAACAGTTCAACTCCCCTATGCAGCTTGCATTGCTAAATTGCCAAATTTAGCTGAACTGCTTTTAAGTGAGATTTAAACTGGTTGAAGTGCATTTATGTGGGAGGAGGGGTTTACACTGGTTTAACTAGATTAATTGATTTTAAATCGATTTAGTTAAATCAATTCCATTTTTCTCATATAGGCAAGTCTTTAGACTCTCTTGGGATTAAAACAGTATGCTACAGCCACACCTCCTGTCCCCTGATCCTCCCGTGGAAGTGGAAGGAGAACAAAGGCAAAACCCTGGGGAGTTGTGTAAATGAGAATCAAGCCCTAATGTATTAAAGCAGGCCTAGAAGGAGTTTAAAGGGAGTTTAAGTTGGTGTAACATACATTTTGAGGGAGCCAGCAGATGGTAAATTATACAAAAGGGAGCTCTGCACCTCTCACACTTTGTGTCATTAAATTCTGTCTAGAATTACTACCTTATTTAAATTCATCTCTGCATTCACCCCAATGTATCACTTTCTCCTCATCTCTTGTCTTTCTATATTGCCATGATCAACTAGTGACACGTGAAATTTATACAGGTCAAGCAATGACACCAATCTAGTTCTGGGTCCCTGGTGTTTGCTCAGTGATTCATTTCCTCCCACATCGACCTATATTTGTACCTAGTTATAGACTGTTTCTCCTTCTGCCACACTTGTATCATTATTTTTTGCACTGAACATGTGTGGCTACAACATGATGTTACATTTTGCATGCACTTAGTGTCCCCTTGGCCTCCTTCCTGGTTTCAGCTGCACAGACCCCTGGGTGTTGCTCCATTTGGACTCCCACTGTTATTAGTGTAATGAATGCTCAGAACTGCCAGGAAGACTCTCTGAAAGTGAATTAGTTTCTGAGACCATTTTTAATAGTGCTCTTAAGGGGCCTGAGGGAGAATTTTGCCCTTGTCTGCTAGATAAAAGATTTGTCTACACTTAAAAGTTTTGCCAGTTAAACTGTATTAGCATAATTAAAGCAACCCCCTCAGTTTGGATGCATATGTGATTATACCAATATAAGAGTGCTTATTCCAATTCAGGTACTGAAATAAGCTATAGTAGTATACATACATGCATTCTTTTATTATGCAAAACATCTCAGTCACATCACAATGAACAGTAAATGCAACACACCAGAGTCCTTGGCCTGCAATCTTCCTCCACGGTTCTTTACACAGTCTTTAAAGCAGTCTTTACACAGCCGTGAGAAGTGTGCCATATCACATCCCATCCAACAACCCACGTAGTGGAACCACACCTGCCCCACCATCAGTTCCTGCAACACTCGCTTTGGCAATCTTCCTCCGTTCATCTCACCCACGTGTCCTGCAAACTCAAGTTTTCTTTATCTGATCGTCTTGATATCAGATATCATTTGTGTAAATCTAGGCAATTGCCTCCTCTTTAGTCATGTGTGCAGTATAGCTAACATACTGCAAGTGCCTGTAGCATTTCAGTTAGAAGGCACTAACACAACTGCTACTCTGAAACCGGTCTTAAGGTTCTGTTTCCTTAGCATCCATGTCTGGCATCCATATAGCAAGATACTGAAGACAAGAGACTGGAGCAATTTTATTTAACACTTCATGGTAATACCTTTGTTTCTCCAGCTGTGGCTGAGTTTTTCTAGAGTAGCAGTTGTTCGTCCAATTCTATGTTGGATCCCTAAGTGATGGTTAGTGTCCCCTGTAGTCATCCTACCCCGGTTTGAAGTGCTGAACACACTCCAATGCCTCCTCAGATTTGGATAAAACTATCTCTGCCCTTTCAACATATCTGACTGTCACCACTGTCTTTTCATGTGACATCTTAAGCTCTTTCTTCTCTGCTTCCAATGCCATTCTGTCTAGCAACTTTTGCACCTCCTCTTGCAATGAGGACCATATCATCAGGGAAACACAGATGACTAATTTTTCATCCAGCCACAGGTACACACACTCCCCTTTTTAAGATTTTTCAAGAGAACAGCTGAAGAGGATTGGTGGTAGCAAGCAGCCCTCTCTAACACATACCCTCAAGTCAAACCAACTACTTTTCTCACGCCCCACACTAGGGCTTGGACAGGTATAATAATACCGGGGGAGGGGCGGGGAATCAGCCATACCGGAACTAGTCTTCTTCAGAAACCTCTAAGTGTAAACCAGGCCAAGTGCCCCCAGCAAACCTCCCTCCATGAAACTGCCTCACCGGGCCCTGCCCGGAGCCCAGCCCCGGGGTCCCCACTTGCTCCCACCAGTGACTCCAGATACAAGGGGAAGGGGACTAGGAGGGGTAACAGGGGGCGGGGGAATCAGGGCGAGGGGGAGGGGTGTAGAGGGAGGGGCATGAGGCGATCAGGTCTGTGCAAGAGGCGAGCACCCCGCCCAAGGAACCCCCCTGCTCCAGTCACGCTCGGGGCTGCGTTTCCCATTGGCCCGCAGGACACACGTGCTCTCCTGGCGGGCCGCCGGCGCCGCTGATTGGTGTCTGGCGCGTCACCTGTGCGGGGAGGGTCAGGGGGCGGGCTCTGCGTTTCCCGGGTGACGGAGCGGGAGGGGGCGGCTCCGGTCCCGGCGGCAGGAGGAGGCCGGATCTTGGCAGGGGCGGGCGGCCGCTGTCAGAGGGATAAGAGCGGGGCGGCCGGCGCTGCGCGGGGACGCGGCGGTGACAGCGGCGGGACCCGGTAAGGGGGGGGCTGGTGCCCGAGCGGGGTCCTGTGGTCTGTGTGGGCCTAAAGTTCCGGGGCAGCTGAACGGGTGCGGGTCTGGGGGCGCTGAGGGGCGGGGTCTGTGTGGGGCTGGGGGGGCGCTGAGGGGCGGGGTCTGTGTGGGGCTGGGGGGGCGCTGACGGGGCTTGTCTGCGGGGGGGTGTCTGGCTGAGTTTGGGGTCCCCCCCACACAGAGTAGCGAGGGAAGGCGGTTGCCCGGGCTCCGGGGCACGCAAAGCCTCTCCCTTCCCCTCCCCTCCTCTCCCCTCCCCTCCGCGCAGCTTGTGGGCGGGCGGTAACTTTGTTGGTCGCTGGGGCAGAGCCGGGTTTGCGGTTCCTCTTCGGCTGTCCCTGGCCCCGACTGGCGGGGGGACTGTTCCCGGGCCCGGGCTCTTCAGCCCGGGGGCAGCGCTGAGCTTGGTGCTATAAGGACTATCAAGGAGCTCGGTCCCACGCGGCTGTTTGTGTGAGTTAGAGGGGCGGCGTCGGGTGGCGATGGCATTAATTTGCCTCGGTGAGCATCTGCTCTTAGGCAGAGCGAAAACATTAAATTGTAATGCTGCTGGGGGTAACCGCTCAAGGCATTAGCAAAAGTCAGTTACTAAGTACAGAAAAGACTTTATCTACAGGAGGAATAGCATTCACGTGGAAAGCTTAGATATGTGACTTTCTCCCTTCCCTTAGTCCTTTTGGATGATTTCTTCACTGTTCTTAACCTTTATCAGTTTCATAAGTCCTCTCCATCATTCTTGTACTGTAGAGTGGTACAGAGTGATGGGCACAGAAAGCAATGCTTACTTAGAAGTAACTAAGGAGATCCTTAGTGCAGATTTCACCATATTTTGTAAACTTAGTCATTTTCCCCCCTGCATCTTCAAAGTGAAAACTTTAAGGTTTTTCAGGAGACTAAAATATTGGACTACGCCAACATTGTTATTTACAAGGAAACATGTATTGATTTTTGTTGTTTGAGCTGTGTCTTCTATCAGATTTAAATGGCCTTACAGAGTTCCATAAGCAACTGATAGCGCAGCATATTTGGGACATGTTTTTCTTGATGACACCTGCTGTTGTATGAGATATGCACACCTGGTATCTTGAGATGTGGTTAGGTAGATAGTATTATTAAGGCATTCTGGTTTTATTTCACGTAATATGATTTGATTGACGAGTTTCAATAAAATGAGTAAATAATAATCAGATTGGTTTAGTTAACGTCTCACATCTTTTGTATTGTACAATCCAAAGAGCAAATAAGTTATATTTACATAATAGTGTCACTTCCTTTGTTACTTACTGGGCCTTAGCTTATATATATTCATGAGCACTTTAATATCTCTCTTCCCTTGATGGCTCTGCTATATCTTTCCAGTGTTCAGTATTTTCTTTGCTATCATTAGGTTTAGTGTTAACTACGTAATAGTGTCATAAGCAGTCTATTAAATAGTCTATTTGTATGTGAACAAGAGTCTTATTCTAGTTAGGTTTTTATGCTATGTTCATCACTGTATTATTTGAGTGCTTCCAGTAGTGCATCAAGCCATGTGACTAAACATGTATCTGTTGTTTGTTCTCTTATCCTCTCCCCAAGGGAAGACGCATGTGCAATGGAGTGTCTTGTTAAATATACCTGTTGCAATGTGTTCATGTTAGAGAATGAACAAGATATTCTTTGTTTATATTAAATGTAAAAATTGAATACCTACTAATCTATTGGCAATATTTTAGCATATGTTTATGCGGTGTGCATGTCTTATCTTACAGTCCTGTAGTCATAGTGTAGGCATACAGTTATCACAATGAAAATAAAAGGTCTCAGTAAATTATTGTTCAGGATCACAGAGCACCATAAATAGCGTAAAGGGGAAAAATATGTTTTTTACCTGTCACAATTGTGCATGAAAGAGTACTGTATAGTTTGATGGAATTTTTCTAATAGTATCAGTTTAAAGTTACACCATGACAAGAGATGCTAACTCTCCTCTTATTCTATCCCACCTTTTTTGTAAAAACGTGGGTGGAGAACTTTGCATGCCCAACCCGAACACCTCTTGAAGTTTACTCCTGGGGAATTCTGTGCCAAAAAAATTAAAAATTCTGCACACAATATTTTACAGTTCTATAAAATTCTGCATATTTTGTCAAAACCACACAATATAATCATGCCAGTTTCAATTATTTTGGTAATTGATTTCAAAATACCTGTCAGCAAGTATGTTCATAATAATACTGACAAAAAAGATTCAGGAAATGTTTTTTTGACAAATGGATTCCTTACTAGTCATATTAATACAGAACTTGGCATAGTAATTCTTTAAACTACAATACAGAAATGTATTTCCAGCATCCCTTAGAAGCCGTGCAAAGGCTTGGGGGAATTGGGGGTAATAGAGAAGCTGAGGGAGAGGGAAGTAATTGCTGGGAAGGAGCCTGGGGAGAGTTGTTGGGTGTGAGTGGGGGAAGTATGGAACAGGGTTGTTCTAGGGTTGTTTTTTTTTATGGAGGGAGGGGAGACAGGGAGTTTGGGGAGCCTCTCCCATTCAGTTAGGCATATCTGACCCCTGCCCCTGTGTGACCCTGCAGCCCCCCTCCCATTCAGCCCCTGGCTCAGTGCTGTCACCCAACTAATTCCTGAGCATCCCTGTGTGCTTCACTCTCCATGCCTCCTCACCTGGCCACACCTCTTCTGGTGCCACAGCAGCCCCTGCTGGGTGAAAGGTGTAACTGCAGCACCTCTCCAGCAGAATCTACATTCTACGGAAGAAGAAAAATCTCTGGAGGACATGATTTTGTGTGTGCACAGTGGTGCAGAATTAATCAAAGGATAGAAGTTGAACTAACAAAACTAATGTTGAACTAGATTTTAAGCCTAAGAACTAGACCTAACAGGCAGATGTAAATATGCAAGGGTGCCTTCCTATCAGTAAGGTCTTGAGGCAATCTCACTTCTGCCTCCAAATGCTGAAATTTCCACTAAGCTGTTGTCCCTGGACTTCACTTTGGAATTCTATATTTTATATATATTTTTGGCTAGTTAGTCTTGCACATTTGGAAACATAATCTCCAGCTGTTGGTGTCTCTCTTGTATCTTCTCATTTCTCCGGAGCCTCCTTGCTACTGCAAGAAGTAGGGTCTCCACTACTCTACTTCTTCTGGGTCCCCTTTCCACCCATGAATAACTCCAGTGCTTGCTGCTGCTTCTTTGCAGAGTTCTCTTGAGTGACTTGAGTTAGCCTAGCTCAACTGAGAGCAGCCAGCAACACTGCAAAACAATATTTGAGTTGCTTTGTCCATATTTGTGTGGTACTAAGTCTTCTGGGGCCGTGGCCCTTTGTGTAACTGGAGTCAGGCTAAGCATTCTTTCACAGTGAATTATGGGATAATTTGTCTGCCCTTTCTAGGCACTCAGGAGGGAATTTTGGGATGGCATTAGAGAACTAATGCCGCTCGAGCTGTGTTAACCTGTGTCCATGCTACAGAGTGGTCATGTTAGCAGTTGACAAACTCAAACTTGAGTTGTGCTAACTCAAGCTTTCGCCTCTTAGGGCAGCGTTACTCAAATGCGGCCACCATGGCTGCATGCACCCACCAACAGCTTTTCTTGTGGCCACAACCACCTGAGCTGTGATTGGGGGTGGGGGGAAGCAGTGGCCCCTCCCCCTCACTCTTGCTCCTGGATACCCTGCCTTGGTGTTGGTTGCTGGAGCTGCCAATAGGGGTTGAGCCCTGCCCCCTTCTGGAGACACCCAAGGTACAACACTAGAGGAGCAGCTGGTGAGTTCCCCACCTTCCCCAGAGCAGTGGGACTCAGGCTTTAGGCTTCAGTTCTGGGGTGGTGGGGTGGCAGGCTCTGGCCACAGGGCTTCAGGCTCCAGCCCTGGGCTCTGGCTGCACGGCAACAGGCCCTGGGCTCCAGCTGCATGGCTTTGGGCTGTCCTCTGGCCACGGGGCTTCAGGCTCTGGCCCCCCATTGCCTCCTCCCTTCCCCACCCCCCCCCAGGGCTTAATTTGTCCCCAAACTTGCCAGGGCTCAGTAAGTCTGCTGTGAAAAGTGATACGTGTATGTTTGTTAATATCACTTTTCACAACAGATTTACTAGGTAGTTATAAATAAAGTATAATGATTTGGGAGTGTATATGTGCGTGTGTGTGTGTGTTTTTTTTCTTTTCCTTAAAGCTAATTAAGCATTTTAGGAAAAAGTGTGAGCAGCCACCAACAAGAGTTGGTGGCCACACTCTGAGGCCACCAAATAATTTGTCCTGAGAACCCGTGTCTTAGGGTATGTCTATACTACAGGTAGATATCTGCAGCTGGCCTGTGCCGGCTGAATCCAGCTCATGGGGCTCAGGCTACGGGACTGTTCAATTGTGTTGTAGATGTTTGGGCTCGGGCAGTAGCCCGGGTTCTGGGACCTTGTGAGGTGGGAAAGTCCCAAAGCTTGGGCTGCAGCCTTAGCCTGAACATCTATATTGCAATTAAATAGCCCCGTGAGCCTGAGTCAGCTGGCCTGGGCTAGCCACAGGATTTTAATTGCAGTGTAGTCATACCCTTACTTTTTCCTTGTCCCTCTGATAAGCCAGCCAACTTGAAGTAAAAGCACGATCACCTGAAGTGAAGGGTTTTTTGTGTGGCTGAGGCCATGTCTACACTACAAAGTTAAGATGACTTCATGTAAGTTGACATTGAGCTTCCAATTTAGGCAAGTCGATCTTGCATGTCCACGCTATGCTCATTGTGTCGGCAGAGTGCATCCCCACTAGCAGGGTTTGCATAGATGCACGGAGCACTGCACTGTGGGTAGCTATCCCACAGTGCACATAGTGGAATTTGGGTTGGGCTTGCAATGCCTTATGGGACCAAAACATTGGCACAGGTGGTTATGGGAACTTGGCGTTAGCCTCCCATGATGCATTTACCTCCCTCCCTCCCTGAAATCAACAGCAAACAAACTATGCCTTTTTCTTAAGCCTGAGTTACCCATGCAGACACCATAGCACAATAAGTATGGACCCCACTCAGCTGTACACTGTTATGAGCATTACAAACACTTCGCACCTTATCCTGAAGTATTTGCACAGCTGATATACTAGCCGCCGCCGCACGGAACACTGTGAAGCCATGCGGGCAGCCCTGATGGAAGACATAGAGCAGAGTAATTTGCAGTTGCTGGCGACAGTCATGCATCACCTTGACATGGTTGAGCGCCGTTTCTGGGCCCGGGAAACGAGCACTGACTGGTGGGACTGCATCATTATGCAGCTATGGGATCATGAGCAATGGCTGCAGAACTTTCAAATGCGTAAGGCCACTTTCCAGGAACTGTGTGAAGAGCTTTCCCCATCCCTGAAGCAGAGCAATACTAACATGAGAGCTGCTCTAGCAGTGGAGAAGTGAGTGGTGGTAGCTTTGTGGAAGCTTGCAATGCCAGACTGCTACTGGTCAGTGGAGCATCAATTTGGAGTGGGGAAATCTACCATGGTATCTGTTGTGATCCAAGATTACAGGGCCATTAACAGACTTCTGCTAAGAAGGGTAGCGACTCTGGGCAATGTGTGGACATAGTGGATGTTTTTGCCATGATGGGTTTCCCTAACTGAGGTGGGGTGATAGGGATATGCGTTCCGTCTATCTTGGCACCAGACCAACTTGCCAAAGAGTACATAAACCGAAAGGGGTACTTCTCAATGGTGTTGCAAGAGCTGGTGGATCACGGGCCATTTCACTGACATCAACGTGGGATGGTCAGGAAAGGTGTCTGATGCATGCATCTTTAGGAACATAAGTTCAGAAAGTTGCAAGCAGGGACTTTCTTTCTAGACTGCAAAATAATCATTGGTGATGTTGAAATGCCAATTGTGATCCTGGGAGACCCAGCCTACCCCTTGTTCCCATGGCTCATGAAGCTGTACACAGGAAGCCTGGACAGCAGTAAAGACCGGTTCAGCCATAGGCTGAGCAAGTGCACCATGGTGATGGAATGTGCCTTTGGACCTTTAAAAGGTTGCTGGCATTGTTTGCTTACTAGGTTAGACCTCCAGTCAAATAACCATTTTTATTGCTGCCTGCTGTTTGCTCCATGATATCTATGAAAAAGAGGAAAGTTTCCACCAGGGTGGGGGGCTGAGGCAGATTGCCTAGCAGCCAATTTTGAGCAGCCAGACACTGGGGCAATAAGAAGAGCACCTCGAGGGGCTCTGTCTCTCTGGCTTTGAAAACCAGCTTCAGCAATGAGCCAGAGTAATGTGACACTTATCTGTGTTGTTCCTTACCAAACGGTACCCTCCAGTGCATTTTCTCCCTTGTAAACTCCACCCCACCAACAAAAAGAGCCTCTTCTCCTCAATCCATTAAGTTTTATTATGCACACAAACACACGGAGACTGCAAAGAAAAGTAAGATAACTTGGGGCAAAAGGGCTGATAACACGGGGGGGGGGGGGGAGGAGAGAAACAAGGAAAGCTTGCTTACAGATCTATGATTGTTATTGCAGTATGTGTGGGAATGGGTGCCTTCTGGTCCTTGTACCCTCTTCTGGTGTTGAGTGCAAGGGACATCCAACTCCCCACTCGCCCCCCTGCTACCTCATAGGATGATTGTGGGAGGAGGATGTAGAACTGGGGATGATGGTAGCAGGTTCAGCAGAGGGACTCTGGCTGAGGTTCAAGAAAGGCATCTGGATGCTAGACGCTTTAACATGTCTGATTGCTCCTTTATAATTCGCAGCATCTCTTGTTCCCTGCATGCTCTTCTATCCATGTCCAGGTTCTCGGATAGTTCAATCATCCATGCTCAGAGCTCCGTTTTGTGACTCTCTGCGGCCACATTAACTCATTGAACATGACCTCTCGAGTCTTCTTTTTCCACCTTCTAATCTGGGAAAGTCTCTGTCCCAGTGTGGAGGATGTGCCAATGGACAAGGTTTCAGCTGCAAGGAATGCAAAGGAATGCAAAGCACAAGCATTGACAGTACATACATTGTTTCTGGTGCAAGGTGGTGGTTGTTAATTTTTTTGTGTTTAAAAACAAAACAAAAACACCCCTCAATGCACTTCCCTACAAACCACAATGTAACCACAACCGCTCGCTATTGCAAGAGTTGGTTTGCTGCTCCAGCCATGGTGAGTAAGGCCATGAGGCATGGGCGAGAGGTTTTGTGCTGCTGCTTTTGTGAAGACATCCTTGGAATCACAGGTTGGAACTTGAGGAAAAAAACCCTTTCCCTTAGCAACCTGGATGGTGCTTGAGGACAGGCACCAGTGTAAAGCCCTCCAGATAGTTTTGTTTTTACAAAAGTGGCACTGGGTTGGGGGAGAAGGGAGACAAACAGGAAGCTGCCACCCTGCCCCCTTATTTTTCAGTGCTGCTTGCAGTAGACCGTGATCCCTTCTAGCCACAACCATGGCATGTTTGGGAAAGTGGTTGTGTGACCCAGATTTCACCAAACAGGGGGTGGATTACTTGTTAAATTGTTTGCGGTTTAAGGGCTAGCATTGAAAACTTCCCGTTTCCCCTAGGTGACCCTATGAATATCACTCTCCTGAGGGTAACAGAGGTGGCAAGGGAGCAGATGCTGCAAATATCTGGGTACAGACCTGGTCCTTATGCTGTAATGCTGTTTACTGTAGTGGTGTGGAAAAGTGTCTTTCTGTGGATGAAATAAGGCAGCCCTTCCCAGAAACCTTCTGCAAAGGATTTCAGAGTACCTCCATGAAAGCTTCCTAGAGATGTCCATGGAGGATTCCCGGGGCATCCTCGTGCACATAAACAGTCTCTTTTTTCAGAGAGCACCCTCTGCATAGCTGGAGTGGCCCACCAATACCCACTACACCTACTTTTCTGTTCAGATTAAACATAAAAAATAATAGCATGTAACCCCTACAGTTTGATTGGCAATGTGTACTCACCAAAGTTGTCGTCCCCGATATCGTGCTCTGCCACCAACTGTTCCTGTGAAGGGATGAAATCCAGGGTTAAAAACCGTTCTTGGCTGTTGGGGAGAATGGATCCTCTGCTTGCCTGCCTCACATTCTCCTTTTCCTTGTCAATGATGTCCTCCTCATTGTTGCTCATGGTCACCCAGGACTCCTGGGAGGTATCTACAGAGCATTTTGGGGTGATCACTGAGAATTGCATGCAGCTCCTCATAAAAGCGGCATGCCTGTGGGGCAGAACCAGAAGGACTGTTCACTTCCCTTGTCTTCTGGTACGCTTGCCGAAGCTCCTTTATTTTCATGTGGCATTGCTGCGGGTCCCTGGTATAGCCCTTCTCCCCCATGCCCTGCGTGATCTTGGCATAGATGTCAGTGTTTCTTCTGCTAGATCAGAGCTCTGCCTGCACAGATTCTTCTCCTTGCACAGCAATAAGATCCACCACCTACTGTGTACTCCAGGCTGGAGCACGTTTGCCTCGGGCATAGGCGTAGTTTGACTTCTAGTGTGTGTGTGTGGGAGGGGGGGGCGGGGGGCGGCGCAGGGACTCACCTCAGCAGGCTACCCAGCCTGACTGGGGTGTGGGGGGGATGCAACCAAAAGATATAACTCAAAGGGGGGACTGAACTCAAAAAGTTCGAAAACAGCTCAGGGTGCAGACTGGGTAGTCGGGCAGGGGGGATAGCTCAGGGTGCAGAGAGAAAGATAGCTAGGGCCCGCCCCCCTGTGGGGGCAGCCGAAGAGGGCTGGGAACTGAGGAGCAGCTGCAACCTCAGGCACCAGCAGACAGGGGAATGCCACAGCTGCCTGCTCCGTGGCATCACCAGCTAGAGGAGCAGCTGCCTCCGACTGCCTGGATCTGGCTTCCCACATACAACCTGGCCAGAGGCCTGGGCCTGAAGGGGGCTCGGGGAGAGGAGGAGGTGTGGGGTGGAGACTGCCCCACTCTGGGTAAGGCATTGCAGTTTGGGAACCCTATGCCCCCCCCCATCACTGGGGCTCGGGACTTCAGTCCTGTGGGGCTTCCGGCCTTGGGGGGGGGGGGAGGTGGTTTGCTGGGGCCCCTGCCAGCTTCAGCCCCATGCTGCTCCTGGCTTTGGGGGGCCCTGCTGGCTTCAGCCCCACGCTGCTCCCAGCTTCAGCCCCGCAGGGGGTGCCAGGGCTTGGGGAACCAGATTTCAGCTCTGGGACCCCAAGGTCCACCTGAAAGGGCTCGCAGACCCCCAGGGGGCCATAGGCTCCCGCTTAAGAACCACTGGTCTACACTATCCCAATGTCGATCCGTGGATGTCGAATCAAGCGCTATGCCTCTCGTGGAGGTGGAGTACAGAAGTTAACTTTACAGGCCACTTAGGTCAGCGGAAGGGACTTGGTTGTGTACACACATATATTAATAAATTGACTTAACGTGGCTTATGTCGACATAAATTTGTAGTGTAGACCAGGCCATAGTCTCTAAGTAGGAGCAATGCTCAAGCTAACTTTGCCCTGAAGACAAGCCCTTTTAGCTTTCCCAAGCAGCAGTTGTATGCAGCTGACTTGATTCTTGACAATTACACTGCTGATTGCAGAACTCAGAATAGTAGCAATGAAACTGATGCAGTTGTGTTACTTTAATGCTGCTGTCTTTCAGCCAATCTACAAACATCAGAGGCTCTGAAGCTATTTCTGCAGAGTCAGGAAGGTAGCACTGTATCAGCTTACACTCAAAAGCATTTTCCTTTCAACCATCAGTACTAGAACATTGCATTTGCTAAATGAAAGCTTACTTTTTTTGGAAAACAAATTATATACTAGGGTAAGTTTTCCCAAATGCCATGGGAGAGTGGATTTTTCAAGCCCTGAATATTATTCTCTCTCCATGCAACTGCTACACTGAAGACACTAATTACATAAAAATAACTTTAAACTTCTTTTAAATAACGATAATAACACTGTGTGTCTGTGTCCCTGTTTTTTAGCTTTTTAAGCGCTTCAGGGCATGGTTTGTTTTTATTTTGCATCTTCCCTAACACTGTTGCTTAATAAAAATATAAAACATGTCTACAACGTTCAATAGAAAATCTGTAGTCATCTTGGTACAAACGAATTTTTAGCAGGAGTGTATCTTTAAAATATAGACATAGCTTTGTTATGTGATTAAAGTGATTGTGTATATCTATCTTACGTTTCTATCAATTGGGTTTTACGATGCATCCAAAAATGCAAAGTTTGAATTTTGAAAAGACTGGGCAAAACAAACAAGTATGGATAAAGTAGCTGCATTCCACAAATTTTGAATTTCTGTTTTGGGCAAACCTCTGTTTAACTAGACAGTAGATTACCTCTATCAATTCCCACCTCAGCAGTAATGAGAGAACTGCTGAAGAATCTTCTTGAAGGAATAAGTAATATTAAATCACGTTATATGTATATAATGCAAGAACTGGCTAACTTGGTTAAATTACTGTGCACTAAAGTAGATTTGTTCAGGATTGGAAAAAGGAACCATAAGTATAGAAGGCTTAATTGTCTTCATTTAAATGTCCTCTTTAAATGGCTAGTATACTTAATAAAATAAGGACAAAATGGAAGATTTGGAAAACCATTCTTGATTATTCAGAATTCAATATTGTAAGAATCCTGGAAAATCTGAGGGCATTGTTAATTAGTATAATCCAGTGGTGGCCAGCCTGAGAAGGAGCCAGAATTTACCAAGGTACATTGCCAAAGAGCCACAGTGAAATGTCAGCAGCCCCAGATCAGCTCCCCTTCCCCCTCCCCACCCCGCCCAGCACCTCCTGCCCACTGGCAGCCCTGCCAATCAGCGCCTCCCCCTCCCTCCCAGCACCTCCTGATCAGCTGTTTTCTGGCGTGGAGACTCAAGGCGGGAAGGGAGAGGAGCGAGGGCATGGCAGGCTCAGAGGAGGGTGTGGGAAGGAGTGGAATGGGGGGCAGGGCCTGTGGCAGAGTCAGGGATTGAGCAGTGAGCACCCCCCAGCACATTGGAAAGTTGGCGCCTGTAGTTCCAGCCCTGGAGTCTGTGCCTATACAAGGAGCCACATATTAACTTCTGAAGAGCTCTATGTGGCTCTGGAGCCACAGGTTGGCCACCCCTGGTATAATCTTTCAGGACTTAAAGCCTGATTTTTTTCTCTCGGTGGAAAATCAGGAGTAATGTCAGTAAAGTCATTGGGTATATCTATGCTGTGATTTTTAAAAAACAAAACAAAAATCCCTGCAGCATCGAGTCTCGGAACCTGGATCAGCTGACTTGAGCAGCAGGACTATAAAATTGCAGTGTGGACAGGATCTGGAACCCAGCCTCTGAGACCTTTCCCCTTCCTGGAGTCTCAGAGCCCAGGCTCCAGCCCAAGCCTGAACACATACATTTCAATTTTATAGCCCTGCAGCCCAAGCCTGAGTCAGCTGACTTGGGCCAGTTGCGGCCATGCCGTGGATTTTTTTTTATCGCAGTGCAGATGTACCTGCTGGCATTAAACTAGTGAAAACAGATGAAGGAAGGGAACCTAGGTCATTATCATCTTACCTCTTACCAATTAAAAATTGAGAGAGCACACCAAGCCCTAATACTGAAGAACCTGAAGACACAACTCGGGTCTTGTATAACTGAGCTCTTTATGATTCAGTGTAAAAGAATTGTACAACATAAACGGGTTGGTTTTTTTGCGTTTCTTGCACATTTAAATCTTCAATTTACTGCAATAGGGATTTGAGTGCTTGAGAAATTCATAGTCTGGCCCTTGACTTGTACACCTCTTTTTTGTTTGTTTGTTTTGTTGTTTTTTCTTGAGAATTGAAGCATTTAATTGATGATTTTTAAAAAAAAAATCCTCCAAACTGAGCAAGCCTTTTTGGGAAAGGAAAATTGACTTTACATTTTTTGGATTAGTCAGATGACATTCCATGTGATATACTTTTTTGAAATTCCATAAGACATTCCAAAGTGGATTATTTCAGAATATCTTTGTAAATCTAAATCACTTTTTAAATGGAAAGTCACTTTCTTAAAATATGGTAAAACTCTTGCAGAACCATTCATCTTTGAGGAGACTTTCACAAATACATCCAATGATCAAATAGTAATATTGATTGGCAAATCAATTGCTTAGCAAATCTGTTTAATAATAAAAATCTAGTTTGTATACAGCTAGAAGAGAAGGGTGTGTGTGAGAGAGATTTGTAGTCTCATGTTAGGCAAAAATTAACCACTTTATTTTTGCCTCATGGATTGTTTGGTTCGGCTCCAATTGTTCATGCCAGGATACTTTTAGGTGCACATTTTTAGATAAACCTATTCTATATCAATCCCTATAAGACTGTACATACGTTAGAAATTTCATGTTCTTACGCATTGAGAAGTCCTCTTGAGAGGTAATATATCCATTATATTGGCTTTACCTGTACTACAATATGTGATGCTATCTCTGAATGACTCCTCTTCATATTTTTTGAAATTCTTTCTAATAAGCTGTTCTAGAGTTATCCTAATTTCCTCTGTTTCCCATCCCATTGTAGATGGGGCTACATGTTTTAGCAATTCCAAGTCCTGTTGTTGGCAGTCTTCAGATGCCCAAATACTAGGGAAAACAGCAGGATTACTGCAAGGAATATGGAGCCAGGGTAGTCTAGTTTGTTTTATTGTGATGGCCCAACTTGGATCATTCTTTACTTTGCAGGGAGGAAGAGGACGGCAGTCCTTGTGAGCGCACAAAGAAATGTAAATGATTTTCCTACTGAGTGTCAGGCAGGAGTTTGGTTCATTGCCATCCCTACCCGAGAGGTCAGGCTGAGTCGGCCGTCCAATTTGGATGATTTTTTGGCTGGGCAGGGAAATCATGGCTGCTTCAGAGAGGCAAAGAATCAATTAACTTTTTAATATCATATCTGCTTCTAAAAGAACTATTAACTGCTGTCCAATCTTCATCCTCTTTCTCAGCAAGTTACTGGAGATGGTGGACTTTCCCAACTAGTTCTTATGCTAATTCTAGCTTCTGGAACTTTACTTTTCCTCATAATTAATGACCTCTTTATTAGCTCTGATCACTGATCCCTCCCTCTTACATAACCGCTTAATATCTCTTACTTTTTTGGATGCCCACTATTCTGCTGTTTTTGAGCATTTCAAGCAAGATGTCAATGTTCGCCCTAAGCATTTTACTTCCCTGTTTGATCTCTGTGTCTCTGTCTCTCTCATTACTACTGCTCAATTTCTGGAGCAGTTTTTACATCCTCTTATTGTCCGTTAGGTAGAAGAGTGCCTCCAGACACCACCCTTGACCCTCCTACCGTCTCCATATCTCACTTATGTTTTTTGTGGTTGATACCAACTGTATAATCTTACAGATTTGAGAAACACTTTATATGGTCCTCCAGATCATGATTTGTTCAGTTAAAAATGTAAAGTTAGACATTACATGCTTGGCATAATTCTGATATAATCATTAGCGCGTAGTATGCTGCTGCTTTTTTTTTTTTTAATAGTTGCTGCAATACTGCTTAGTTTTCAGAATCCCATAGAATAGATTTTTTTTTTTTTTTTAAATTGATATCTTCCCACAGCTCTTCCAAACTTTCTAGCTCTTGTGGATGAAAACATCTTCCTGTCATTCACTGTTCTCAGTGATGACCAGATCCTGGCTCTGGAAATAGACTTCAGCCACTGTGCTGATATGGCCGCAGTCACTGACACGCTAAAGGATAAATTAACAGTAAATTAAATCTGTCTGAAGGTATGGCAGAATTAATTGGGATTTGTTTGTATTTCGTGTCCCCCTGAAATTTAACAAGCTTTTTCAATTTGTTCTTTGAGGTAGACTCCAACACAACACATCCGCTTCCAAACCTTTATTATCATGTAAGTATGTATTTTTCTCCCATTCTTCGACTATCTAGTGTATACTTTACTCCTTCATTTCAAATTTAGACCTATTTGGGAGTCAAGCACAATTTCAGTCTTGCTTACTCTATTTCTTAAACTTTCTTAACCACAGGTTAACCACTACTTTTTGAAGTAGTTTTTGTTGCCAGCCACTTACTTATACCATATTTAGAAAACACTTTGCGTGACCAAACTTGCACACACCCTCTTTGTTGGAAAGTTTGCAAGTTGCCTACTTTAATAGAATTTGCAGAAGTTGTTTTCCGTTACTTTAAAATCAGATCCTCTCAACTTTTATCTGCCCTGACTGACTTTGTTTTAAATACACACAGTGTGTCTCTTCTATAACTTACTGATAGCAGTTGGGCAGAGAGAGGCAAGAACTCAAATCTTGGTCAATTTCCATCACATTAAGCACTTCCTGTTTTAGTATAATACTAAAATCTTTACTTGGTTACATGATTAGCTTCTCAGTTTTAGTCCATCCTGCAGATTGAGAGGTAGGAGATGTGAACTGGGAGGTTGGAGATGTGGATTCAGTCATGCCTGCTTGCTTGCTTTGCTGGGGCAAAAGGCTTTGCTGACAAATTTCAAATGCTTTTGGAACCAAATACTTTTTCTGACTTCTTTTATTTTTGTAGTTTGCTGGCCAAACTGGAAAAAATCTGTTCACCTATCTCTAGCTAGTCAGGAAAGCCAAAGCACAATTGGAGTTGCAGCTAGCAAGGGATGTAAAGGGTAACAAGAAGGGTTTCTACAGGTATGTTAGCAACAAGAAGGTCAGGAAAAGTGTGGGACCCTTGCTGAATGGGGGAGGCAACCTAGTGACAGATGATGTGGATAAAGCTGAAGTACTCAATGCTTTTTTTTGCCTCGGTCTTCACAGACAAGGTCAGCTCCCAGACTGCTGCACTGGGCAGCACAGTATGGGGAGGAGGTGAGCAGCCCTCAGTAGTGAAAAGAACAGGTTAAGGACTATTTAGAAACGCCGGACATGCACAAGTCCATGGGATGGATCTAATGCATCTGAGGGTGCTGAGGGAGTTGGCTGATGTGATGGCAGAGCCATTGGCTATTATCTTTGAAAACTTGTGGCAATCGGGGGAGATCCCGGATGATTGGAAAAAGGCAAATATCATTCCCGTCTTTTAAAAAAGGGAAGGAGGAGAATTTGGGGAGAGGAAGGTGAACCAGAACAGTCAACATGGAGTCACCAAGGGCAAGTCATGCCTGACCAACCTGATTGCCTTCTATGATGAGATAACTGGCTCTGTGGATATGCGAAAAGCGATGGACGTGACATATCTTGACTTTAGCAAAGCTTTTGATATGGTCTCCCACAGTACTCTTGCCAGAAAGTTGAGTATGGATTGGATGAATGGTCTATAAGGTGGATAGAAAGCTGGCTAGATCTTCAGGCTCAATGGCTCGATATCTAGTTGGCAGCCAGTATCAAGCGTAGTGCCCCAAGGGTCAGTCCTGGGGCTGGTTTTGTCAGCATCTTCATTAATGATCTGGATGATGGGATGGATTGCACACTTAGCAAGTTTGTGGATGACACTAAGCTGAGGGGAGAGGTAGATACACTGGAGGGTAGGGATAGGGTCCAGAGTGACCTAGACAAATTGGAGGATTGAGCCATAAGAAATCTGATGAGGTTCAACAAGGACAAGTGCAGAGTCCTGCACTTAGGATGGAAGAATCCCATGCACTGCTACAGGCTGGGGACCGACTGGCTAAGCGGCAGTTCTACAGAAAAGGACCTGGGAATTACAGTGGACGAGAAGCTGGATATGAGTCAACAGTGTGCCCTTGTTGCCAAGAAGGCTAATGGCATATTGGGCTGCATTAGTAGGAGCATTGCCAGCTGATCGGGGGAAGTGATGATTCCCCTCTATTTGGCACTGGTGAAACCACATCTGGAGTATTGCATCCAGTTTTGGGCCCCCCACTACAGAAAGGATGTGGATAAATTGGAGAATCCAGCGGAGGGCAATGAAAATGATTAGGGGGCTGGGGCACATGACTTGTGAGGAGAGGCTGAGGGAACTGGGGTTATTTAGTCTGCAGAAAAGAGTGAGTGGGGATTTGATAGCAGCCTTCAACTACCTGAAGGGGGGTTCCAAAGAGGATTGAGCGAGGCTGTTCTCAGTGGTAGTAGATGACAGGACAAAAAGCAATGGTCTCAAATTGCAGTGGGGGAGGTCTAGATTGGATATTAGGTGTTTAAGAGGTGTTTAAGGCCTGGCTTGACAAAGTCCTGACTGGGATGATTTAGTTGGGGTTGGCCCTGCTTTGAGCAGGCCGTTGGACTAGATGACCTCCTGAGGTCTCTTCCAACCCTAATCTTCTATAATTCTATAATATTATGAAAATATATGCATAGAGCCTGTATCAAGGTGTTAGTCACCAGCAAAGATGAAAAACATGTCTCATATAAACAATTCTTGTCTGACTGTTTAAATGTAAATTGAGTAGTGTATGTTTCACTGATATCTGAGATACCACCGTATTTACAATACTTGGTACAGGAATTAATTGCAGTAGCTCAGATACTGTGTGGTGAGTATTGATAAATATCAACGTTTTAAAGGTGACTTGTGAAAATACCACCGAAGTTAATGGGAATGCGTGTAATTTAATATACAGTCTTAGTGAGCGTCCTGCTTGTAGTGCTGGTTATTGTAAATCATGGCATAGTTCTTCACAACGCATGAAGTCATGAGACAAGATAAACTACGTCAGTCCTAATAAGTAGAAAGGATGCTTTGTTTTAAATTTAAGCTCTATTAAAGTATAGCTGGCTTCATTGATAGCACATTTCAAAGTTGAGGCTCTTTTCAAATGAAAGACCAGTCTTTGTTTAGTGTTTAAAAAAGAAAGAGGCAAACTTGGTAGCCTTGTTAATTATTGCTACATTTCTAAGTACGTAATTTCTACTTCATGTCAGTGGTGCAGACACTACTATCAACCAGGCTACTTAAATATCATTGGCTGATGCACTTGGAATGGCAAAATGAGGTATCAAGCAGGTTAGTCTTCTGCTGATGCACTTGAATTGAAGGTGGATGGTTCTTGTGTAGGATTGCTCCTATCTACACTGGAACATATGTCACTGGGGAGGTTGAATGATTCGCTCACTTTAAAGGTGGAAGAGTTGATAGCTTCTTTCTTTAGCAAGCTGAAGAATGTGATTACTTTTAATGGGACATGTTGAAAAAAAGTCTTAGAAATTTCATGGACAGATACTTTAAAAAAAAAATTCTGAAATTTTCAATAAAGTTTCAAAGAAACTGGAAAAATTAATTAAACTTAATTTTCTTCCACCGCAAAATTGCTTTTATTTGGTAGAAAAGCCATTTTAATTTACATTTTCATCAAAACCTTTTTTTCTTCAATGAGTCTAGTCTCTAGCTTTGACTCTAAAGTTCCGAGCAATAGCAAATGGAGGAAAGATATTGCTGAATTGGAAAAGGCTGTGCTGCACCTATGGGTAATCATTCTGGTCCTGGCTCTACTGAACAGAAAAATGTCACGTAGTAGCTGCCATGTTTCCGAACTGGGGCTCTTGACCCTGCTTGATTTGTTGTTCTTGTCCTTCTCCAGATTAACTTCCCCCCAAGTTTTTAATATGCCTTGAAACAAATGTAAAAATAAGTGAAAGTTCACTTAACATTTCAGCAATAAAGTTATATTTACTAAGCACAGTAATTAGAGTATGCGTGTAATACTGTACATATAGTAAGTCAAAAATACACTGGGGAGTATTTCTCCTTTGAAGTGGCAGAAGTATACCAGTATCCTGCATTGTGACTCCAGTCCTTTATCTATTGAAATGACAGAGCCAGCATTTTAAAATTCAAATCCAAAAATAAAATACAAACAGTCTAATTAAAATTGCTATGGTATCCCTTTCTCTGAAAAGATGACAGACCTACTCCACTGAACAGAAATAATAGGTGCAAATGATGACATGGAGAGAAATATTTTCTAAAGTGAATAATTGAGTGCAATGTTAAAGAAATCCAGTGTTTTATCAGCTATTGATGACTCATCTTCACATGCATTAGTGGCTTTACCCAACACCGGGGCATGCCTCGGTTTCCGGGGTTCAAATTGTGTGAAGTGTGTGGGGAAATTGATGCCAAAGAGTGACCCTCACACTTCTTGTTTGAAGTGCCTCGGCAAGAGTCACCAAAAAGACAAGTGCCGCATTTGCAAGGTGTTTTGGCTGCGAACCCTTAAGGATCATGAGCAGAGACTCAGAATTCTCCTCATGGAGGAAGCCTTCCATCCACAGTCCGACCACGGTGGAGCCCATGCCAATTGCTGCTGCCTCCATGCGCAGTGCAAGCTGGCCCGAAGAATGGAGGCTAAGGACTCCTGGCACCGACATGGCACTAAACATAAGACTTTTGGCAGACACCAATCTTCATTCCTGGTGCCCCAGAAGAAAAAGAGGCAGGAGAGGGGGCGCTTTCCCTCTCCTAAGCCTCAGGAGCCTGAAACGTCTGGGACACATGGCGGCTCCTACCTACGTAATGTAGCATGCCAGACTCAGACTTCAACCTCTTCAGTCATGGCTAGTGTTAGTGTATCGGCCAGTCCGGGACAGATTGGACAGGATTATAACCCTGCGTCGCCCAGTACTTGTCTCCCTCCTGGGGTGGCTTGACCCACAGGTAGTATGTATGTAGTATGTGCAGGGATCCTCTTCACCAGCCCCTAGCAGTCTCTCTCGCTAGTGATGGATGCGTTAGCCTTGGGCTGGGGAACACATTTGGGAGACCTCAGGACACAAGACCTCTGGTCTTAGGCAGAACTCTCTGTCCACATCAATGTCAGAGAGCTGAGAGCAGTGTGCCTTTCATGCCAGACTTTCTGAGCTCACTTGACTGGGAGATGTGTATCAGTTATGACAGACAACACCATGGTGATGTTTTATATCCACAAATGGGGGTGCACGCTTCTCTTCCCTGTGCCAGGAAGCTCTCATGCTCTGGGACTTGTGTAGAGCATTCAATACATCTGCAAGTATCGTACCTCCCTGGAATACAGAAGGAGTTGGCAGACTATCTGAGCAGGTCGTTCCACAGCCACGAGTGGTCTTTGTCTGGACGTTGCAAATTCAATCTTCCATCAGTGGGGTTTCCCCAGGTAACTTGTTCACCCTGCAATGCAACAGGAAGTGCCAGCAGTTTTGCTCCTTCCTGAATCACAGCCTGGGCTCCATCGTGGACACGTAGCCTCATGGGGAGGAACAAGCTTCTATGATATTGATAGCCCCAGCCTGACCCCGCCAGCATTGGTACACATTACTCCTGGAAATGTCCTTGGAAGCTCCAGTCACTTTCTGCTCTTGCCAAACTTACTAACTCAGAATTATAGTTCTCTCCAGCACCTGAACCTCAAGTCGCTGCACCTCACAGCGTGGAAGCTCCATGGCTGAACCCGATGGAGCTCTTGCGCGGACCCGGTTAGCCAAGTCTGCCTTGGCAGTAGAAAGCTCTCCACCAGGGCTACATACCTTGCCAAGTGGAAGAGATTTTCAGTCTGGTCAGAGCAGCATCATTCGTCCTGTACTCTCGCCTCAGTCTGTATAAGTGGCACAATCTTCTCCATCTCAAGCAGCCGGGGCTGTCCATGTTGTCAATAAGGGTTTACTTGGCTGCCATCTCTGCCTTCCATCCAGGCTCAGAGGGCTGGTCAGTCTTCGCCATCCGTATGCTCAGCCGTTTCCTCAAAGGTCTCAACAGACTATACCCGCAAGTCAGGCAGCCTGTCTCAGTGTGGGACCTCAACCTGATCCTTTCCAGACTGATGGCGCCACCTTTTGAACCACTAGCGATGTGCTCCCTGCTCTACCTCTCGTACAAGGTGGTGTTTCTGGTGGTGATAATCTCTGCCAGGAGGGTGTTTGAGCTCAAGGCCCTAACATCAGAGCCCTCTTACACAATGTTCTACAAAGACAAGGTTCAGCTCAGGCCACATCCAGCTTTCCTCCCGAAGGTTGTATCGCAGTTTCACATCAACCAGGACATCTTCCTCCAGCGTTCTATCCTAAGCCGCACTTGAGTGAGCGAGAGCAGAAGCTTCACTCTTTGGATGTCTGCAGAGCTCTAGCCTTTTATATCGAAAGAACAAAACCATTCTGGACATTCATTCTACTATTTGTGGCTCTGGTGGACAGAATGAAGGGTCTTCCAGGCTCTTAACAAATTTTGTTGTGGATCATGTCCTGCGTTTGAGAGTGCTACAACCTGGCAGGGGGTACCGGCCCCTCTAATCACTGCACGCTCCACCACGGTGCAGGACTCTTCAGCGGCTTTTCTGGCTCAGGTTCCTACCCAGGAAATATGAAGGGGAGGGACATGGTCCTTCATACACACTTTCACCGCACTTTATGCAATTAGCCAGTAGGCCAGAGACGATGCGGCCTTTGGTAGAGCAGTATGCCAATCGGTGACTCCTCCTGAACTTGGGCTTGTGATTCACCTGATTGGAATTAGCATGAACAAGAACTCGAAGAAGGAAAAACCGGTTACTCACCTTCTCGTAACTGTTCTTTGAGATGTGGTGTTCATGTCCATTTCAATACCCTCCCTCTTTACCCCTCTGTCGGAGTATCCAGCAAAAAGGAACTGAGCGGGGGTCGGGTCGGCAGGGCCTTGGAATGGACATGAACAACACATCTCTAAGAACAACAGTTACGAGAAGTTGAGTAACAGTTTTATCCTGATGCTTGTTGAAACTGGCAGGTTTCCTGCACTCTGAATTTACTCACAGAATATATGAAACATAGCTGTTTTTCTGTTTGTTAGATGGATTGCTCTGCATGTGTCTCATTTTTTTTATATCTAAATTGAAAAGGCTTGATTTGCTGCTGAGGGCCCTGGATGGCTTTATGAAGGATACTCTAGAAAACTATTATGCTTTTGAACTTAAGGGTACTTGGTATTTTACTAAAATTTTCCAAAAAGCAAATATGGACAAGACTCAGAAATTGAATGTATGCTTGTAAGTAGTTGTCATTACTTCCAGTTTTTCCTCTCTAGATTGCCCTTTAAATTGATTCTTGAGATGCTCACTCTGGTCCTCTAGAGGCTGGTTTTGCCTGTCAGAGGTAATAAGACACTTTTGTGCAGTCCTCTAGATAATGCTTCCACTTGAAGACAACTGCTTTTGCCTTTTAGTGAAAACTGTGTAGTTAGTTACAAGAAACAGATGCTCTTAACTAACTCTCCTAGCTCTATTTCATAGGTAGTACTTAATCACTCTCTCATTCAGACCATCATTAAGCCTGAGCAAATAAATCCATAAGGAGCACTGCTTGTTGACATTGTCATTTTGGATGTGTATTTGATGTTAAGTAATGCAGTCCTGTAAGTCCAAAGCAATACTGATACACCATTTCACAAGAAATAAAAGTATAGTAGCTGACTTCTCGTTGCTCTGATATGCTGATACCAGCTTCTATACCTGCTATAAAATCAACAATTTAAGACACAACCATTTTTATAATAGTTTAATTGAAATACTTCAAATACAATAAAAGGTTTCTGTAAAATCGTCAAGGTAATGAGATCCATATGACTGCACAAATATTACCGGTAGAAACGGTCTTTGTCTGGTGCTTCAAAGAACAAGTTTTTCTATTAGCCACATCCACTATTGTGGTGTTATGGTGGTAGTACAGTAACACCTAGAGATCCCCGCTGAGATTGTGATCCCATTGTTCTTGTCCCTTTGCAGATGCATAAGAGATGCAGTCACTACACTAAGAGCTTGCATTCTAAATAGATGAGAGGGAATATATTTTACTCTGTCTTGTTTCACAGAGGAAGTGACTTGCCCAAAGTCGCACAAGAAGTCTGTGTCAGAGCAATGATTTGTACATACCATGAGTTTAAGTCCAGTGCATTAACCATAAGATCATCCTTCGTCTCGAACAAACCACAGAAGGAACTTTGTTTTTTAGTACTAGTATGGTGAAAAAGTTGTTCAAAATGTTGAGACAGTAGCGTTTTCACTTCAGTGTGATTAATTTTAGTGATTTACTTTTAGCTATTAAACTTGCTTATAACATCACTTCACTGTTTTGGACTTTCCTGTTTCTCAAATAATTCTGTCCTTTTAAGATTTACTTTGATATCTTCAGGTTTTTAACAGATGCAAATACTTATTCTTATGCCATACAAAATTGCCAAAAAGGGACCTTGCATAGTCAAGGAGTCAGAAAATGGGTTCTGTGCCTCATACAGAGCGGCACTATGGGTGGCAAGTTCTCTGGGCCCATGGTTTCTGGGCACCAGGAATATTCCTGGCCCAGCTCCAGCAATATTTGAGGCAGAGTTTCTCCCTCTGCCCTGCCTTTCACCCGCAGGTGCTCCCCCTGCACATGCCCTGGGGCCCCCATCCACCACTGGCAGCGCAGCGGAGCTAAGCAGCTTCCTGCCTGCTTGCTCCACGTGGCTGCCTGGCCCCTTCCTGCAGACCGTGGGCAGGGTGGGTCTGTGTCTACGTGCGCTGCTCCCGCCCCAAGTGCCCCTGCAGCCAATAGGAAGCTGCGGGGACAGTGCCTGGGGGTAGCAGCGTGCAGAGGCCCCCCCCGGTCCTCCCTGCTTAAGAGCCCCAGGTAAGCGCCGCATTTCCCCCCCCGAGCCTGCACCCCCACCCCTTTCCCACACCCCCTCCACTCCCAAACTCCCTCCCAGAGCCTGCACCTCTCGCCCCCTCCTACACCCTAGCCCTTGCCCCAGCCCAGAGCCTACACCAAAACTCTGTCCCAAAGCCTGCACCCCCAGCCCAGAGACTGCACCCAGCACCCGAACTCCATCCCAGAGCCTACACCCCAGACCGCCTCCCACACCCAAACTCCCTCCCAGAGCCCAACTTCTCACCCCTTCTGCACCCAAACTCCCTCCCAGAGCCTGCACCCCTTCTGCACCCAATCCCCTGCCTCAGCCCAGGGCTTGCACCCCAGACAACCTCCCCCCACCCAAACTCCCTCCCAGAGCCTTTGGCAGGGGAAGGGCGAGTTTGTGGGGGCAGGTTCTGGGCACCACCAACATTTCTACAAACCTGCTGCCCCTAAGTGGCACATAGTACTAAAACATACATACAGTAACTCCTCACTTAAAGTTGCATTTTTCAGGAACAGAACTACAACGTTAAGTGAAACCATGTTAAGCGAATCCAATTTCCCCATAAGAATTAATGTAAGTAGGGGGGGGTTAGGTTTCAGGGAAACTTTTTTTTTTTTTTTTGCCAGACATAAGGCATTATATACATTTTAAACAAGCAATTTAATACTATGCTGCGGGGGAGTAGTGTGCATGTGCTGTGTGTTTACAAACATACTGTACATACAGTACAATAGTTGGGAGATGCCCCTGCCTTACCCCACACAGGCATAGCCCACTGGACATGAGGCAGGCAAGGAGGCTGAAGGTTCTGTAGTCTAGGAGAAGCACCTTGTGCATCAGCAGCAGCTTCCCCTACTCTGCAAGCACCCGGGGCGGGGCTCAACCTTCAGCCTGCCCACTCACCTCTTCTTCCCCCTCCCCCACCTCCTCCCCCTTTACTTCCCAGGCTGCATCCTCGCTCCTCCCCCCTCCCTTCTAAATGCTGCAAGCCAGCTGATTGCCCCAGGCAGGAGAGGGGGGGAGGAGCAATGACTCAGCATGCAGGCTCCCCCTCCCTCCCCTCCCTGGGGCAATCAGCTGGCTTGCAGCATTTAGAAGGGAGGGGGGAGGAGCAAGGACTGGGCGCGCAGGCTCCCCTCCCCCCCACCTCCTGCCCCCTGCCCAGGGCAATCAGCTGGCCAGTGGCGTTCAGGAGGGAGGGGGAGCCTGCGCGCTGAATCCTTGCTCCTCCCCCCTTCCTCCTGCCCCTGAAACGCTGCAAGCCAGCTGATTGCCCCAGGAGGGGGGAGGACGGGGAAGGCACTGATCCGTGGGGTCTGCTGGCGGACGCGAGGCACTGGGAAGCGCGGGGTCAGGCGTAGGGAGGCTGCCAGCTGTGGAGAAAGCAGGCAGCCAAACAACATAAGTGTGGAGCATTGCACAACTTTAAATGAGCATGTTCCCCTAATTGATCAACAACGAAACAACCTTAACCAGGATGACTTAAAGTGAGGAGTTACTGTAGGATTGATGTCTTGGATTTAGAAAAAAGTATAATATTTTGGTGTTTGAGAAATATGTACTCATGTAACTGAAAGTTCCTGTAAGGGAACACCAGCGGAGAGCAGCATGCTCTTGTCTAGGTAGAAAATTGACACTTGTACCTCCTCAAAGAATTGAGTTTATTAGGGTCCTTCTAGATTCTTAGTTCGAGAACACTTCTGCAGAATGAACTGACAATTCATGGCCTATGTCTGGTTCTGTGGTATCAATCTTAACCATGGTCGTGTATATCATCCGGGTTATTTGTTCGACAGGCTGGTCTGAGTGCTTCCAGCAATCCTGGACTCTTTACTGTGGTAGGCAGTTAAATATAATGTATGCCAGGGCCTTCCGTTTGCTTGTTCCTCACCAACCAGGACTATAGTCACTGATGCCTCCTCAATAGGCCAGGGAACACATCTAAGGACATTGAAAATTCAGGGTTTGTGGTCAGAATAGGAAGCTTTCCTGTACATCAACATCCTGGAACTTCAAGCCATTTATGATGTCTGCTGAGTCTTTTGGGATCACATCAAGGACTCAGCAGTTCACATGCTCGCCAACAGCACTACTACAATATATGTGTGTGGAAGCAGGGAGGTGCTTGCTCCAGCCATCCTTGTCAGGAGGTGAGGAAACTTTGGCCGTTCTGCATCAAGGAGAGCATTCTTCCTACAGCCACTCACTTATCTGGGGCTCACAATCTCCTGGCTGATCACCTTGGTAGGAACTTTTCACAGAATCATTAAGTGATATCTGAAGTCCAGTGTGCTGAAGTCCATATTTGCAGAATGGGGCCTTCTAACCAGCTATCTGTTTGTGACAAGAGACAACAGGAAGTACAGTCAGTTTTGCTGTCAAGTGGATCTCCATCAGAGCTCCTAGACCAAAGCCTTGCACCTCAGTTGGGGTTTGGCTCTGATGTACGCCTTTTCCCCCCCGATCCCAATCATCCCACAAGCCATTCTCAAACTGAAGTTGGATCATGCCAAACTGATCCTCATTTACTGCTGGGAGAATTCTGTGCCACTGCGCACGCACAGCATTCATTTCCCATGTGGATTTCTTTGCTTCCCTGCAAAAAATTACTTTCTGGTGAGGAAGTAAAACGAAGCCGCAAAACCAGTCATACGCCCCTCCCCAGCAGTGCGGGTGTGTCATTTCGGGCACCCAGAGCAGCCAGCATAGAGGTAAATCACTGGGCAGGGCTGGAGACACCTCTGATGGTGCTGGGTCAGACCCACCCCCCATCTGCCCAACCCTTATGCATCTGGACCCCCACAGACCTCCCTGCCGAGCCTCACCCCTCCTTCCTTCAGACCCCCCCCCAAGGCCCTCCCCACATCTGGTGGTGGCTCATACCCTGTGCTGGGTTCAGTTGCTAGTCCCAGCTGGGCTGGGGGTGGGGAAGGAGTGCCATTCCCCTGCAGAGAGCGACTGGAGCAGACACATCTCCAGAAACTACTCCCGGTTCTGCCCCCCCCCGCACCTCCAGAAATGGACCTCTGGGGCAGGCCTGGCCCTTATGCTGTGTCAAGGTTGGGTGCAGCCCCACAGCCAAGCCTGTGTCCTGGGAGGGTGAGGGGCTGCATGCAGGGTGATCTTCTACCTCCATGCAGCCAGTGGCCTGTGCTCCCCACTGTCATGCTGGAGCCTCCATATTTATTTATTGACCAATAAAATTTGCAGAATTTTGCAGTTGGACCGTTGGTTTGACCCAATATGGCTGTTCTTATGTACTGCATTAAACAGTTTGAGGCAGTTCAGACCTTGCCTCCAGAGATTGTGGGTCCATTTAACAAGAGCCCAAGCAATGTTGATAGCCTTCCTCAGTGATGTTTTGAAACTGAACGTTTGTAGGGCTGCTTCTTGGCCCACTAGACCTTCTTCTTCTTAATCCTATTAGTTTGCTTGCTTGCTACTTCAGAATGAGAGGAAGTGTCAGTCTGTGTAGAGAGCAGTGTCAATGCTACAGTCAGCAACAGGGCCGCCCGGGGGGGGGGGGGGGGGGGAAATGGGGCAATTTGCCCCGGGCCCCACAGGGGCCCTGGCCCCGCCTCTGCCTTCTCCCATCCCCCGGCGCCTCAGCGCGCCGCGTCAGGAGCGGCCCTGGACAGCGCTGCAGGCGGGGCCTTAGCTCCTCCCACTGAGTCAGAGCCACGTGGTAAGGGGGCAGGGCTGCGAGCTCCGGTCCTGCTGGAACCACGCCGTTACAGCGCTGTCCAGGGGCCAGGGCAGCTCCTGGACGTGGTGCGCTGAGGCTCCGAGAGAGGGGAGAGGTAGCAGTAACCTAGGAGTGGCCCTGGACAGCGCTGCTGGGGGTGGCGGTCAGGGGACTGGGAATGGGGGGTTTGGATCGTGGGCATTCCGGGGATCTGTCAGGACTCAGCTGGGGGGTGGATAGGGGTCGGGGCAGTCAGGGGATGGGGAGAATGGCAGGATGGGTTGGGGATTCTGAGGGGGACAGTTGGGGGGCAGGAAGTGGGTGGGGGGCAGATGGGGGCAGGGCCAGGCTGTTTGGGGAGGCACAGCCTTCCCTACTCTAAAACTCATTCAGCAGTTTGAGGCTTGCAGACAGCTATTTAACACAATGAGCCAAGCTGTTATCTTTTCCCTTAGGGCTACCATCCCTTTCACTTCTCAAATGCCAAATTATAGTCTACATTTAATTTCAGTGCCATGGGGAGATTCATGTCAGAGGAGGGTAGCTTCATTTAAAGTTAGCCACTTTAGATTAACAGTGATAGAGCCAAGAGAGCCATGGGGGGAGGGATCACATGAGACAAGCTAGATCATACACCACCTACCTCCTTCCCAACCCTACCAAGGGAGATCCCCCCCCCCCTCCCCTGCATTCCCCGAGGCTCCAGAGGGGTTAATTCAGTGGTTCTCAAACTTTTGTACTGGTGACCCCTTTCACATAGCAAACCTCTGAGTGCGACCCCCCCCCCTTAAAAATTAAAAACACTTTTTTAATATATTTAACACTATTATAAACGCTGGAGGCAAAGTGGGGTTTGAGGTGGAGGCTGACAGCTCGTGACCCCCCAGTAATAATCTTGTGACCCCCTGAGGGGTCCTGACCCCCAGTTTGAGACCCCCTGGGTTAATTTAATTTTAGCACCCTATGTCCATTCACATGGAGCATATTTTGAGCATTTCAGTTTTCACAACATAGGCTCATCCCAGATTCTGGAACAAGCTCAAATGCTCAGTTCGTGGAGTATGTACATAGTCTATACTAAAGACAAACCCACAGTAACCGTCTCCAATTTGTGAGGGACCCCATGGAGCCAGTCTCTAGGAAATAGATACATTCATGGAGGTTAAGTCAATTAATGGCTATTAGCCAGGATGGGTAAGGAATGGTATCCCTAGCCTCTGTTTGTCAGAGGGTGGAGATGGATGGCAGGAGAGAGACCACTTCATCATTACCTGTTAGGTTCACTCTCTCTGGGGCACTTGGCATTGGCCACTGTCGGTAGACAGGATACTGGGCTGGTTGGACCTTTGGTCTGACGCAGTATGGCCATTCTTATGTTCTAACCTAAATGAACCCAAAGTTATGGAGACAGATGTGAGTTAAGGAAGCCAGCAGAGTATCAGAAACCTGGAAAAATCTCTGACTGGATGGGTTCAGGCGTTTGGTCACAAGCTGAGGTGGTTCAAAAAATTTGGATTTTTTTTAAGCAGAATTTTTGTTGTTGTTTCTTTAAACAATCAAACCCAGCAAAGAGCAAATATTTGGCCACACATTTCTGAAACCCCAAACCATGTTCAGGTTTTGGCAGACTAATTTCAGCTTTTCAATTTAAAAAAACCAAAACAAATTTTGAAGGAAAGCAGACGTTGTCCGTGATTTTTTTCTGCTTTTAAAAAACCCCTAGTTTTCGATCCAAAAAAAGTTTTGATGGAAAATATTTGTCCAACCCTTTTAATGAGCTTTAGTGCCTTTTAGCACTAGCTGATGCTGAGAACCAGTGAGGTTCTCACCTTGTAAACGTGACTTGAAAAGAAGTTTTCTCAAAACTGGGTTTGTGCCAAGATGCAGAAGGTTTTTAAACGTTTATTTTTTCCAGGGCCACCTGGTGGGCAAGTGGGGCAATTTGCCCCGGGGCTGCAGGGGCCTCCACGAGAATATAGTATTCTATAGTATTGCAACTTTTTTTATGGAAGGGGCCCCCAAAATTGCTTTGCCCCCGGCCCCCTGAATCCTCTGGGTGGCCATGGTCAGCAAGAGGAAGAGAAGGTGCCTAACAATATACGTGTGTGTTAGCATAGCTTTAGCTGTATACAGTGCATGGTAGTACTATGATCACAGTGAGAAATCATTCATTATTGATCTTAAAAGCACTTCACATATCTTATCAAGTGCTTAAATAGCTAAACCGAACAATAAGAAAGCGGCAGAAGGTATTGTTACAGAAAACTACTTAGCTATTTTGCTCTGGTCTCTTTGCTGCTATTACAGAGGTCATATATGCTGAAGATTGCTTTCCATACAGCTTAACTTAATTATAATTATCATATTTGACTTTAAGTTTCCAGGTCACATTTGATGTAATAATGATGCTGGAAGACCAGTGCCAGCTCTTGCAAAGGCCCTCCCTTTTTTATGAAATAATTCTGGTTTATAGAAATGTTTGGTTATTTTTTGAGTGCTCAACTTGAGACCTCTAGCACTTGACTCTTCTTCTCTCCTCTCCCCCCCCCCACCGATTCCTCTTCCAAGAGATGCTGACATCATGTACTCGCAGTGTGTCAACTGGAGTTGTGGGTGCCGAGCACCTCTGAGGAATACGGTTTTGCATATTGAGCAGGATACTAAAATGGTCCACCCAAAATTAATGAAACAACAAGGGGTCTGGTGGCACCTTAAAGACTAACAAATTTATTTGGGCATAAGCTTTCGTGGGTAAAAACCTCATTTCTTCGGATGCATAGAGTGAAAGTTACAGATGCAGACATACATCTGTAACTGCATCTGTAACTTTCACTCTATGCATCCGAAGAAGTGAGGTTTTTACCCACGAAAGCTTATGCCCAAATAAATCTGTTAGTCTGTATCTTCAAAAAAAACCCAAAGACTAACACAGCTACCCCCTGATACTTGACACCAAAATTAGTGAACAGCCTTGAAAATATGTCATTTACTTAAGTTAAATTAGTAGAATACTTGCTGTCTGCTTTACAGAGCCATTGCTATAAAGCACCTTCAGTCAAAAGGTGTTATTTAAGCGCTAACTACAACTTGTATTTTAAATACAACTCAGATGAAACATGAGGCTCAAATTTGTGGATGGTTGGTAAGGATTCATGCTACTTTAGAACAACTGAGCAACTGACATTTGGTCAAGATAAAAGTTTACTTTGAAAAGTTAAAAGAAACAAATACTGACAGTTTGACAAACTGAATCATAGTAGAGGCTACATGATAGGCATCATCCCCTTTATATTTGTAAAAATATTTGTCCTCTTTTTAAGCGTGGAAGATGTTGTATGATATAGCCACTCAAAGACCGCCATATTTTGGGAATTTAAAAACATTAAATAACTCTTCTTCTGAAGCGTACTTTTAGAAAAGAATGAGGGATTCAGGTTACCTAAGTAGTACCAGAAGAACCTTTCCCCCCCTTAAGTCTCATGCTGTAAAGACATGGGGGGCGGGGGGGCGGGGGGGAAGTATATTGATAATCAGGAACTTCATTTTCCAGTTGATTGACAACTGCTCTTTTTAAACTTGGTGATTTGTCAAAGAGTCATAAAGGGAGTTCAATCTACAGTAATTTTCCTTCATTCATGATTATTTCAGACAAAGTGCTATTTTAAATGTTCTGGTTTAGTATATCTGCTCTGAAGTTTATAACTGTCTGGGTGTGTGTATGTGGCCCAACCCTGCAAGTTCTTGAGTTTATTATAGTTATGTTCAGAGCTGCCAAGGTTTGTGCATCTCCATGTGTGATTTTTTTACTCACAGGTGACAGCCACTGACTTTGCTTCACTCCCTGCCTGAACTATTGATAGGGGTAGATAGCTGCCTGAAGCTGGAGAAACTATTGCAGGTCAACATTGTAGCCTGCCTAGGCTACAGGGAAGCAGATATGTCATGTGAAACATCTGGAGCTTCATCCTGGTCCTTGGTTTTCGAGCAAGCTTTTTTTCTAAGCTTGTTCTAGTTAGTCTGCCATATGAGTCACAAGTTGGATCCCCTTTTTTCCTAGCCACCTTTGTACCGTCTCCAAGACAATCTTTTCTTTGTATACTGCATATGTCTTCCTATCTAAGCATAGCACTTACTTTCATCTCAACTAGGGTATTGTCTTGCCCACTTTGTCAGTTGTATTGTAATAATGATTGTCAGTCTGGCAATGATTTTGATTTAACTGCTTCTCTTTCCTAAACTCATGAATTCTTCCCCCCCTCCCCATATTTAGGCCTTTAGATATTAGATATAATATGTTTTGTGGTAGCACCCAAATAATGGTCCTCCATCTTTGCATTCAGTTATGTGAGTCCTTACACCTGTGCATGCACTTCTCAAGCATTTACATTTGTTTGTATAATTCATGGCTCCTAATATCTGCTCCTCACTTGTCACAGGTGTTAATGCTCAAAGTCTGTGTATACATGCAAATGATGGCCAATCTGAAAATTTTGGCATCACTTCTGCAGAAAAACGTTACTTGTCAACACTTTGCTTCGAAATATTTGAACTAGAGTAGCTTTTATGTTATTAGCTTGTCTTGTCTTGTATACGTAATCTTTATTTCCTGTTACCAGAATCATAAAGCTTTAGATTGAGTCAATCCTCCATCCTAACACTCAAAAAAGACTTGGGAAGGATTTATTGGTCAATTTCATAAGTTTATGAAACACTACATTTAAACTTTAACTTCAAAATTACAAAATAGCGTATTACAGATATATATTTTTTTAAAGACATTGTGATTTACAAACATTTCTCTTGTCTTACAGGCAAAACTTTAAGGAAATATTCCCAGAATTTATCTGTTTTTTCTCTTGTAAAAAGAAAAGAAATGTGTTAGAAGCTGTATTTAAAAACAACAACAACCTGGTAAGTAGCAGTTAGCATTTACATTACACACCATGAATATTTATTTCTACAATGTCATAGGTGTGCACAGAATTTTCGCTGGTAGAATTTGCATGAGTCATAATTGGTAATAGCTAAGATCAGTGTTGATGCCTCTACCCTTAGGAAACAGTTACCTTACTTCCCTTTTTCAAATAGGGGAGACTGAAAACTCTTAAAAGGAAGAGTTCATTTTTGAGTTTCTTGTCTCTGTTTTCATCTCTGTTTGAATTTTTCTCTCTTCCTTTCCTTGAGTCTCTTAACATCTTTACTTCATTTTCCTTCCAAAGACCTCTTGTCATGCTTAGCCTTTTTCTGGTCACAAAGCATCCTTTTTCTTCCTCTTTTCCACTGCACAAGGCTGAAAGCTCAGCTTTTGTAGTGCTCCTAAGTCCTGCCTGCACCATAAGTTGCAATAATTAGTCCTGAACTCCACTTTTTTTCATATGTATGTAAACCACCCTGCCAGCCCCTCATTCTGATTGTGTCTTGGCCAGAGTTACTTCTCCATAACCAAACACTTAGGGTATGTCTACAATACGAAATTAGGTAGATTTTTTTTTTTTTAAAAGAATTCTATTTTATACAGTTCACACTATGCCTATGTCCACACTAAGCGCATTAAGTCGGCAGAGTGCATCCTCACTACCGTAGCTAGAATCGACTTACAGAGCGGTGCACTGTGAGTAGCTATCCCACAGTTCCTGCAGTCTCCACCGCCCATTGGAATTCTGGGTAAAACTCCCAATGGCTGATGGGGCAAAAACTTTGTCGCGGGTGGTTTTGGGTACATGTCATCAGGCTCCCCTCCCTCTCTCCTTCTGTGAAAGAAACGGCAGACAATCGTTTCGCGCCTTTTTTCTGGGGACCCGTCCACCGGACCCACTCAGCCTGCTGTCTGCCTGGATGATCGGAACCCCAGACAGGCAATGGGCTGAGCGGGACCGGCGGACGGAGCCCCAGACCAGCATCAGCTGAGTGGCTCAGCCCGCTGCCGGTCTGGGCCTCCGTCCCCCAGCTCCTGCTAGCGGGGGTCCTGCTCAGCTGGCAGACCTCAGTGAGGTCAATTAGGAGTGCCCGGACAGACATGGCTATCCTCCTCTTAGAGCACCGAATGGGAGTGACTCCAGGTCATTCTCTTTACCAGCCATCGCTGGTAAATAGTATCAATGGCCAATGAGGGTCTGGCTGGAGAATCTTGCCTACATGCTCGGGGTTCTACTGATCGCCATATTTGGGGTCGGGAAGGAATTTTCCTCCAGGGTAGATTGGCAGAGGCTCTGGAGGTTTTT